>NC_059295.1:37964915-38064915 GCF_017591435.1 Portunus trituberculatus
TTTATAACAGGTGGAGGCATGACGTCACAAAAGTGAAGCCAGCGGGCTATTGGTCCGCTGCTGCCCCTACCCCCTTACACCCAAAACATTGCCGACCGCCCATTGAAAAATACATGGGAACGCCCGAGTTACGCTCCTTATTTTCCGTCTCATGTCCATGTTTCGAGGCTGGCTACCATATATGTGACCTTAATAGAGTCGCAATAGTCGTGGCAACTGTGTCACGAAGATTTAAACGGTAAAGCATACATACAAATGAGATAATGCAGTGTTTTCCAGCTTTGGTGGACTTGGGTGAGTGGTGGAAAGCTGTCTTTGGGGCAAACGTATGACTGAACAAGGTCATGTACACATGTGAATATACATGTGCGTATAGATGTAGATATGTACATATACATGTGCATTTAAATGAAGGATAAGTAAACTGTATAGCAGGTGAAACTTGGCCTGAAGGATGATTTTTCTTGGTATAGCAATTACTTAACACGTCAAAATTCTCTCTCTCTCTCTCTCTCTCTCTCTCTCTCTCTCTCTCTCTCTCTCTCTCTCTCTCTCTCTCCACACACACACACACACACACACACACGCCCAGTAGCTCAGTGGTTAGAACGCTGGCTTCATAAGCCAGATGACCGGGGTTCGATTCCCTGGCCGGGTGGAGATATTTGGGTGTGTCTCCTTTCACGTGTAGCCCCTGTTCACCTAGCAGTGAGTAGGTACGGGATGTAAATCGAGGAGTTGTGACCTTGTTGTCCCGGTGTGTGGTGTGTGCCTGGTCTCAGGCCTATCCGAAGATCGGAAATAATGAGCTCTTAGCTCGTTCCGTAGGGTAACGTCTGGCTGTCTCGTCAGAGACTGCCGCAGATCAAACAGTAAACAGTAAACACACACACACACACTAAGATATATACATTAATCAAAATTCTCTCTCTCTCTCTCTCTCTCTCTCTCTCTCTCTCTCTTTATAGCTCTTATTTAGAATGATGTGTGATTTCATGTCACTGTATGTTGGAAAAGCATCAATCACTGAAATTTTACTGCACTCTTTGTTCCTTGGCATGCATTAAACGAGAAAAAGTAATCTTTTACCATAATTTCTCCCGGAAACGTCCTGCTGTATTTCTTTCAATATTGTAGCTATTTCGTATTAACACCGTTAATAGTAAGTCTATATGACATATTTAGGAAACTATAATTTGGTTTACTTAAATTAAACTATCAATTCTTTCTTAGTTTTCCTCTAGTAATGAAAAAGAAAGCTGCAATTTCCTATTGCTTAACACACACAACACAATGTTGTATGTGTAACCCACTGGCTTCACTTTTTTAGTACAGCGGGATAGGCGCCTCATTTGAAAGGAGGCCGCTGATTGGCTGGCCCTCTTTCTCACTCACCTTGTGTTAAAAGGCTGCATCATGAATGCTTTGTGGTACATGCTTTTGTTTTATTCATTATATCTCATCTTATACACATAACAGACAGTTTCTGTTGGTACCGTTACACTCAACAGTAAATGCAGAAGCTTTGATACTCGGGGAAAAAAAATTAATTAGCAACTATAAAGAAGTTTTAGCGAGTTGAAGTGGAAAACTTTTCGCAACATCTTTAAACACGGGTTACTTATCATCATATCCTTTAGATATATTTAAAGGAATGCTGTTATAAATTATTGCATTTATTGAATAAAACAAAAGCATGTACCACAAAGCATTCATGACGCAGCCTTTCAACACAACGTGAGTGAGAGAGGGGGCCAGCCAATCAGCGGCCTCCTTTCAAATGAGGCTCGGTTTCACGGCTCAGACTAAAGTGAACAGACTATAGCTGTTTGTTTACATTCACTTCCCGCCAAAACGCCAACCAGTCTATACTTTCCAGGCGCTACGTCTGACACTTTCCGACTAGAAGGAATGAGTTGGAAACTCTACATATGTAACTTAACCCTTAAATGGGGACATGACTCCATATAGAGTCACTGGTTAATGGTTTTGAAAAAGCGCACCATTTTTCACACACTTCTGGCTCCAAGGTCTATGGGTCTGAGTGTGTGTGTGTATTTACCTATTTGTATTTACTTATTTGTGTATTACAGGGCCCGAGCTAAGCTCTTTGTGTCCTGTCTCCTTGTCCATTCCTGTCATATCTCTCATCTGATTGACACACACCGCATCAACGACATCACTCCTCAGTTTATTCCACTTATCAATGCTACGATGCGGGAAACTGTATTTTCTCACGTCATTTAGACAGATGTCTTTTATTAGCTTTTTTCCATGTCCTCGGAGCTGATTACTTGTGGTCACCTTTATCAACTCTCTGTCCAGTATGTCAATCTTGTTCACCAATTTATACATAGTTATCATATCTCCTCTTGTTCTTCTCCCTTCTAATGTGGTCAGCCCCAGCTTCCTCAGTCTTTCCTCATAGTCTAACTCCTGAGTCCTGGTACCATCCTTGTTGCCAGCCTCTGTACCCTTTCTACCTTCTTCACATTTTTCTTCATATGCGGTGACCAGACACAAGCTGCATATTCTAACTGGGGTCTTATTAAGGTACATAATATCTTCTTCATCATTCCTTCATCTAGGTAGTGGAATGCAAGGCCAATATTTTGAAGCATGTTATATGTTTTCCAAAAAATCTTGTTAATGTGTTTCTCCGGTGACAAAGTGTTTTGCACGGTTACTCCTAAGTCTTTCTCCTCATTGGTCTCTTTAATTTTCTCATCACCCAGCCTGTAATCCCAGTTTGGTCTGTATCTACTTCTTCCCATTTTCATAACATGGGTCTTGTCTATATTAAATTCCATCTGCCACTCTTACTCCACTCATATATTTTATCAAGATCTTCCTGTAACTTGTTACAATCTTCCACATTCTTTACTCTCCTCATAATTTTAGTATCGTCCATAAACATGTTCATGTAACTGTCAATTCCTACTGGCATATCATTAACATAAATCAAAAACATGATGGGACCAAGCACTGACCCTTGTGGAACTCCACTGGTTACCTTCTTCCACTCGGACTTCCTTCCTCTCACCACTGTTCTCATTTCTCTTCCCATTAAGTAATTTTCCATCCATTTTGCTAGTTTATCATTTACTCCTCCAATCTTCTTTAGTTTCCACATCAGTCTATTGTGTGGTACTTTATCAAAGGCCTTTCTCAAGTCCAGGTAGATAGCATCCACCCATCCCTCTCTATGTTGTAGTATGTCAGTCACTCTTGAATAAAAACATAATAAATTGGATACACACGATCTTCCTTTTCTGAAACCAAACTGTCTTTCACTCAGAATGTTTTCACTTTCTAGATACTCACTCCACTTAGCTTTAATTACTTCTTCACATACCTTGCACAATATACTAGTCAACGATACTGGTCTATAATTTAGCAGTTCCATTCTACTACCATTCTTATATATAGGCACAATGTCAGCTCTTTTCCACTCTTTCGGGACTAATCCTGTTCGTATGGAGGTTTCCACAATATCAAATACGGGTTCAACAATTGATCCTTACATTCATTTAGCAACCTCCCAGATATGCCATCAGGCCCCATTGATTTATTAATATCCAGATTGCTTATAATTTTCCTTACATCTTCCTTAGTAACCATGATGTCCTGCATTTGCTTTATTTCCGTAGGTCTTCCTACGTGTGTGTGTGTGTGTGTGTGTGTGTGTGTGTGTGTGTGTGTGTGTGTGTGTGTGTGTGTGTGTGTGTGTGTTTCACTGTTTGATCTGCTGCAGTCTCTGACGAGACAGCCAGACGTTACCCTACAGAACGAGCTCAGAGCTCATTACTTCCGATCTTCGGATAAGCCTGAGACCAGGCACACACCATACACCGGGACAACAAGGTCACAACTCCTCGATTTATATCCCGTACCTACTCACTGCTAGGTGAACAGGGCTACGTGAAAGAGACACACCCAAATATCTCCACCCGGCAATAACCCGGTCCTCTGGCTTTTGAAGCCAGCCAGAGGACCGGGGTGTGTGTGTGTGTGTGTGTGTTGGTCATCACATATAGAGGAGGATGGCCAGTCTCCTCGCTGGTGATGCTCTTTCCTTCCTAGGTAAAGGCTGTGACGCCAGGTGGACCCACAAAGTCCGTTTGTGAAATATTGACTCATGAACATACGTAGGGGGTTAAAATATTGTTTATAGTACCTCTAACTCATGCCAAATATGTTCTCTGGGATTTGATAAGAGTCCTGGTACAGTTATTCTCTCCTTCTACATGCGTGTAATAGTTATCATTTTTTCTTCTGGTTTCTTTGATAAGTTAATTTGACATGTTGCATCCCTCTGGATTGTCTAATGAGAGAACACAGCAGCTGTTGGCTGAGCAAACTGTAGATCTCATTGATGAAATAGCATTCACTGAAGCCTATTAGCCAGTTACAGATGACTTGATTTTCCATAGGAAATTGCATTTTCAGGAATCCCCTTTGTTTTCTTCAGAACATCACAATTAGGGTGAAAAGCATACAATTTATAAATAATTTTGAAATAGTGTTTTTAGTAATAAGTTCAAGAAAAAAAGTTATCAAGATAAACCATGGTGTTGATATGCAGGTTCTGTTTATTTGTTTACCTGTTTATTTATCAAAATCAGAAACTAAAATTTTTCATTTTCATTTAGCCAGAGCACCACAATTGGGAAGCAAATTAAGAATTATACACTATTTCTTAGAAAGAGCAACCATTTTAGTCTGAAAATATTCCATTTTTTTACTTTTCTTTCCAAAGAATTTTTATTTATACGCTATATGGCAAAGTCACTTTTTTTCAATACTTTTTTTTTTTAAATAAATCATGAAAATTAAATATGAACATAAATTTGTATGTTTTTACTTTCATCATTCTACAAGATGCTTTCATTTTCAAATCTGATAAAGTGTAACTCAATAAAGATGATCCATATATCTTTTTTTCTTTTCAATATTTTTGCAGTGGCTTCAAATGGAGTAAGGATACAAATAGTGTGAGTGAAATTGTTTGTTTCTGTTTAACAGCCGGTTCCTGAATTACTTCTTTTTGGTCCGTTAGGCAGCCAACCAAGCAATTTGTGTCCTGTGCCGTTCCAGAATGCCTTTTTCCATCTGTTTTTTGTCCGCTAGTGGACCAAAGATTGGAACTTTGGTAGAGGCGTTTTGCAAAACATTGGTCAAGTGTCCCGGCGACCAAAGCTACCGCCTTGTATTTTAAATTTCCAAATGTAAAAAAAAGCTAACTGTAATTAAATTTATTTCAGTCTATTGACCATGTCAAATTTTTTTGATGGTACAACAAAGCTTTTCTTATGCTATATTGAGCATCTTTTAATTTTGAAGTCTACTGTAGTCGCCTTGTGAGTTCACGCCAAACATCAACAACAGCCTAATCGACTCGTCACATCTCTACTTCACTGACTAAATTTGGTAAGTATATGATTAATCTTGTTATCTATATATCATTACATGAATTCTTACTGTGTGCTTCTACTATTAAGAAAGGTAAGTGGACGAATTAAAGGGCAAAACTATAATATGGAAGGAGTGAGTAGACTGAAGCCGAGATATCATGTCGTAGCTCATACCCAGGAAAAAAAAAAAAACGATTAAATAAATGAAAATGATCAGGAGGCTGTATATTGAGTATATTTGTAGTTTTAATTTCAAGGCTATTAAGAGGTGACCGATGAAACAATGGAGGAAAGGTATCTATCTTGATGAGCTTGCAGGTAACACTGATTCTGTGGTGGTCTACACATCAGAAGACATTATTGATGGATTTATTACACATTAGTGAATGGATCCTATTAACGAACCTAATGTAACCTAACCAAGCAAACAATAACCCAGCCAACTTAACCTAACCCACCCAACCTAACCTAACCTAACCAAGGTAACTTAACCAACCTATTTATTGTCATAGCTTCTGAAGCATCAATTTGCGATGGAAAATGTCAATATGAAAAAGCAGAAATGTTAGATTGGCAGAAATCAAAACAAACCAAACATATTTTAACCTAACCTCACCTATCCCCCACCCAAATCTAACATACCTATGCCTTACAACCATTCAAAATGCAGCTAGGTATTCTTCAGACCATTAAAAACTACACTTTTCAGGTACCATGGCTGCATTAGAAGAAATCATAGATGAAGAAATGTATGAAATGGAAGAATTGTGACGAGTGAGGATTCCACGCATATATAAGATCTTATGGTGTATAATGTAGGTATTGCAAAGTACAAATAGTATGTAAGAATGAATAAACTTAACCATCTACTTTTAATGCTAATCATTATACCTTGTGTGTGTGTGTGTGTGTGTGTGTGTGTGTGTGTGTGTGTGTGTGTGTGTGTGTGTGTGTGTGTGTGTGTGTGTTATCTACTTTTTGAAAATATGATCATAGCCAGTGATGAGTCTGAAAAAAAAAAAAAAAACTGATTAACAGCGTTGCACATATTGCATTGAACTTCTTGGTAATTGTCTCCCAAGCTTCCTGTTTCTTAGCTGTCATGGAGTAATTACCACTTTTATCAAGCACGACGTTGAATTGGTTGATAAGATCAACCAACGTGCTTTTCTGGTCGCTGGTTAGCGACGTCAACTTTTCTCTTCCTTGAGACATGTTATCAGCTGATCGAACGAAATTGTTTACGTTTTCACCAGGTTTTCACTCACACGCTTACCAACCACAGCTATGCGGGGCTACCAACCATTCCGACGCTTTATATCCTTTTGGTAAGCCAGACAACTAGGTTGGCGCCCAAACACAAAAAGCTGTGGAACTGTCATAAATAGTTGGTGCGCGAGCCAAACAACATGGTAAGCGTTTTGGTTTGTTGCCGTACCAATACATTCAGGAACCGGCTGTAAGGGTTAAAGTATCCCCTCCTATCCCCTATATGAATACAGTAATCAGCCGCATATCTGGATCACCACTATCCAGAATTCACTACTATCTGGAACTGCCCCACAGCATATTCAAACCTACCGCACAAGCAATCCCTCGATCCCGCTAGGCGGCAACACTTACTCCATGCCCTCCCGCTCTCACTCACCGACAACTCAAGTAATGGCAGCGCTATTTAGCGAATTTGTAGCGTTCTTTGTCATTCCAGCATGGCAGGAGTGTACATACGTCCCACTACCACTTAAGGCAGTGTCACACTAGCACTTTTTCCGTCCTCTTCAACTATTTCTATCTTTTTAACTGTTCTGTCAACCGTTTTCCTCTAGCTCCTCTAATCAACACTTTTATAATAAAATAAATTTTCTTGTTAAATGGAATGATGCTATAATCTCAAATTAATAGAATCTTCATAAGTAGATGCAAATCTATATATTTGTGTATTTACCTAGTTTACCTAGTTGTAGTATTACAGGGCCTGGGCTTTATGCTCATGTGGCCCCGTCTCCATATCTACACTTATCCAATCTTACTTTAAAAGTATGCACACTCGTTGCAGACACTACTTCTTCATTTAAACTGTTCCACGTCTCAATACATCTCTGCGGAAAACAATATTTTTCAATATCTCTCAGACATCTTCCTTTTCTCAGCTTTTTACTATGCGATCTTGTGCTTCGGATGTCATATTCTTCTCTCAGGATCAGTTTCTCATTATCCACTTGGTCCATTCCGTTGATCAATTTATAAACTTCTATCAGGTCTCCTCTCTCCCTTCTTTGTTCCAGGGTTGGTAGATCCATAGCCTCTAGTCTCTCCTCATATGTCATCCCTTCAAATTCTGGAACCATTCTTGTAGCTATTTTTTGTAGCCTCTCCAATTTCCTTATGTGTTTCTTTTATGAGGGGTCCACACTACTCCTGCATATTCCAATCTGGGTCTTATTATAGTACAGGCAACCCCCGTTTAACGAAGGTTCACACAACGAAATTTCCCTATAACAAAGGTTTCATTTTACTACCATCTGCTCGTTTAACGAACACCAAACTCGCTTTAACCAAGTTTTATCCAGGTATTTTTTTTCCAAATTTGAAAGCCCTACTGTATCATGCAAGCTGACAGGCTTTTGAATACATCAGGAGCTGCTGGTACTAAGGCCTGCCTCAGGAGAAATCCTGAAACACCTGTAGAATAAAGATCAAGATCAAGCCTGTCGTGGACAACACAGGCTCTGCCAATACAAAGGCCTGACTCAGAAGAAATTCTGTGTAACCTGTAGCATCAAGATCAAGATCACACGCACCACTCACTGCCCAGTCAAAACATAACAGCGTCACCAGCAGCTCATCTTCCCTAGTTCAACTTACCACCAAAACACCCTGCAATGTGGCCTAACGTTCCTAAGAAGACCAGGAAGTGTCTTACTCTCGAAAACTAATAACATTGCTTCCCACCATGGCTTGACTCCATCTACTGTCTACTATTTTCAAGTCAAGATACTCTATTAAGAAGGCTAGTGAGACCTCATCTTCCTTGCAAGCTAAAAGAACCACCAGAACTCGTGACTCTACAATAGATAAAATGGAAAGCCTTGTGGAAATGTGGTACATAAGTTTTGTATGCAGTACCATGATGCGCACTTTGTTTACATTCCACAGGTTGCCGGTTAGTGTATTTCCGTTTCACTCTCCTCCTTCATAAAGTTAAGATCATCAACATTATAAAGTTATGTACACACATACATTAGTGTACATTATAATGACTTAAATTAAACTACCTAAATGTTTAACTTCATAATTTTTACTTTCATTAAACCTTTTACTGTACTATGATGCACTCTCACTTTGCTTACTCTCAATGGAAGTTCAAATCAGAGGATAAACTTGTTACAATCGGTTCGCTTAACGAAGTTTCGCTTAAAGAAGTGTTTTTTTAGGAACGTAACCCCTTCGTTAAACGGGGGTTGCCTGTACTTATCAATTTCTTCATCATTTCTTTGTCCATGTAGTGAAATGGTACTCCAATATTCCTTAGCAAATTATATGTTTCTCTAAAAATTCTATCAATATGGCTTACTGGTTGATTGTTTTCTTCCATCATCACTCCTAAGTCCTTTTCCTTTTTTACTTTCTCCAGTTCTACTCCATCTCCCATCTTATAGATTCCCACAGGTCGTCTTTCACTCTTTCCCATTTCCATGACATGGCTTTTGTTCACATTGAATTCCATTTCCCACTTCTTACTCTATTCCCAGATCTTATTTACGTCTTCTTGCAGTATTTCACAATCCTCCTTTTGCTTTATAACTCTGCACAGTTTCGTATCATCTGCAAACAGATTTATGTAGCTGTTCACTCCTTCTGGCATGTCGTTAATATAAATGAGGAAAAGTATTGGTGCCAATACTGACCCCTGTGGCACTCCGCTTTCTACTGCTCTCCACTTGGACTTCATATCTTTAACTAACATCCTTATTTCTCTCCCCCGCAAATAATTTTCTATCCATCTCAATGAGCTTCCTTTTAAGCCACCCTTTTCCTCTAACTTCCACAGTAATCTTGCATGTGTGTGTGTGTGTGTGTGTGTGTGTGTGTGTGTGTGTGTGTGTGTATATATATATATATATATATATATATATATATATATATATATATATATATATATATATATATATATATATATATATACAGGCAACCCCCGTTTAACGAAGGTTCACACAACGAAATTTCGCTACACGAAGGTTTCATTTTACTACCATCTGCTCGTTTAACAAACACCAAACTCGCTTTAACAAAGTTTTATCCAGGTAATTTTTTTCCAAATTTGAAAGTCCCACCATATCACGCAAGCTGACAGGCTTTTGAATACACTAGGAGCTGCTGGTACTAAGGCCTGCCTCAGGAAAAATCCTGGGACACCTATAGAATAAAGATCAAGGTCAAGATCAAGCCTCTCGTGGACAACACACGCAACACTCACTCCCCAGTCAAAACATAACAGCCTCAGCAGCAGCTTGTCTTCCTTCCCTAGCTCAACTTACCACCAAAACGCCCAGCAATTGGCCTAGTGTTCGTAAGAAGACCAGGAAGTCTCTTACTCTCCAAATGAAGCTAGATATTATTCACAGCCATGAGAGAGACCAGAAAACTATAGCAGTGGTGGCCACTATCTTGACTCCATATTATACTGTCTCTATTTTCAAGTCAGCAGACTCTATTAAGGAGGCTGGTGAGACCGTATCTTCCTTGCAAGGTAAAAGAATCACCTGAACTCTTGACTCTACAATGGATAAAATGGAAAGCCTTGTGGAAATGTGGTACATAAGTTTTGTATGCAGTACAATGATGCGCACTTTGTTTACATTCCACAGGTTGCCGGTTAGTGTCTTTCCTGTTTCACTCTTCCTCCCTTCATAAAGTTAAGATCATCAACATTATAAAGTTACATACATACATACATTAGTGTACATTATAATGACTTAAATTAAACTACCTAAATGTTTAACTTCATAATTCTTACTTTCATTAAACCTTTTACTGCACTATGATGCACTCTCGCTTTGCTTACTCTCAATGGAAGTTCAAATCAGGGGTTAAACTTGTTATAATCGGTTCGCTTAACGAAGTTTCGCTTAACGAAGTGTTTTTAAACGTAACCCCTTAGTTACGGGGTTGCCTGTATATATATATATATATATATATATATATATATATATATATATATATATATATATATATATATATATATATATATATATATATATATATATATATATATATATATATATATATATATATATATATATATACAGGCAACCCCGTTTAACAATCACACAACAAAATTTCGCCGTAACGAAGGTTTCATTTTACTACCATCTGCTCTTTTAACGAACACAAAACTCGCTTTAACGAAGTTTCATCCAGGTAATATTTTTTCCAAATTTGAAGGCCCTACCGTATCATGCAAGCTGACAGGCTTTTAAATACATCAGGAGCTGCTGGTACTAAGGCCTGCCTCAGGAGAAATCCTGAGACACCTGTAGAATAAAGATCAAGATCAAGCCTCTCTTGGACAACACAGGCTCTGCCGATACAAAGGCCTGACTCAGAAGAAATTCTGTGTCACCTGTAGCATCAAGATCAAGATCAAGATCACACGCACCACTCACTCCCCAGTCAAAACATAACAGCGTCACCAGCAGCTCATCTTCCTTAGTTCAACTTACCACCAAAACGCCCTGCAATGTGGCCTAACGTTCCTAAGAAGACCAGGAAGTGTCTTACTCTCGAAGTGAAGCTGGGTATTATTCACAGACAAGAGAAAGGCAAGAAAACTAATAACATTGCTTCCCACCATGGCTTGACTCCATCTACTGTCTACTATTTTCAAGTCAACAGACTCTATTAAAAAGGCTAGTGAGATCTCATCTTCCTTGCAAGCTAAAAGAACCACCAGAACTCGTGACTCTACAATAGATAAAATGGAAAGCCTTGTGGAAATGTGGTACATAAGTTTTGTATGCGGTACCATGATGCGCACTTTGTTTAGATTCCACAGGTTGTCGGTTAGTGTATTTCCCGTTTCACTCTCCCTCCCTTCATAAAGTTAAGATCATCAACATTATAAAGTTACGTACATACATACATTAGTGTACATTATAATGACTTAAATTAAACTACCTAAATGTTTAACTTCATAATTTTTACTTTCATTAAACCTTTTACTGTACTATGATGCACTCTTGCTTTGTTTACTCTCAATGGAAGTTCAAATCAGGGGTTAAACTTGTTATAATCGGTTCGCTTAACGAAGTTTCGCTTAACGAAGTGTTTTTTAGGAACGTAACCCCTTCGTTAAACGGGGGTTGCCTGTATACATACAGGCAACTCCCGCTTAACGAAGGGGTTACGTTCCTTAAAAAACCCTTTGTTAAGCAAATTTTTGTTAAGCGAACCAATTATAACAAGTTGAACCCCTGACTTGAGCTTCCATTGAGAGTAAACAAAGTGAGAGTGCATGACAGTACAGTAAAAGGTTTAATGAAAGTAAAAATTATGAAGTTAAGGGGAACGTCCGGTGAGGTGTTTGAAAAATCGAAAATAAAGAGGTACGTGGGTAATTTTTTTTTTCGTTGATAGATGTTTATTACATGATGTTAGTTTAGTAGTTACAAGCAAATTGACCCATAAATAACTGCGTGAAAAACAAAAAAAAAATCAATTTAAAAAATATAGATTTTTCCTATAAACTTTGTCACTAGATGACATATTTCAATTTTGCCAGTACAGATATGAAGTATGTCGTATACCAAAACTTTTCACCTCATAGAATTTTTATTTTTTTATTTTGATAACCATTATGAATTTTTTTTTTTCGATTTTTTTTATATAAAATTATATTGCGGCACTTAAAAAAAAAATTCCAAATTCTAGGAGGTGGAAATGTAGCAGCTTCATTGAGCTTCAAAATGATACCTCAAAATTGAAAATCCTTTGAGAAATGTAGAAGATTGAATTTGAATGATAAAAAGTGGAAACTGAGTAAAAGGCAAAAAACCGCTGAGATGTCATTTACATCTTCTATGACCCTGTACATTTATTTGGGTTGGATATTTCGTGCTCATACACCACCATGTGCATCATATATCCTTTTTAGGCAAGTTTAGAATATTCTGTACGACTCGTATGGCACCTGGCCGCCCGTACAATGATTGTAGTTATTACTCGTTCGAAGGCGAGGGTGTCTCCCAACCATGCATAGTCATTACAACTTGTAATTTCCACTTGCACCGTTTGTTTAGATATTGTAAGGCAAAAAAAAGGCAGATAAAATAGGCTGGATTGTGGCTTGTAAGGTGTGAAATAACAGGGGAGATACTCAAGAGATCCTCCTCCCATCACAGTCACAGGGACACTGAAATGGAAGGGGAGAGGGTGTATTTCTGTGTACGCCATAGTACTAAGTTGCCAGCGCCCACCTTTCCTTACCAAAGAAACCACTTTCCATGGCTTTTCCCGTACTTATTATCATCATTTATGGTACAGAGAGTGGGGAGGAGGGAAGCCCCGAGCTGCAGTGGGCATGGCAGGGCCCTTTAAAGTTTAAATACCTCACGTATTTTAGCGTATTTCCCCAAAATACTTCATCACTATGTTGCCATATGTTTGGGGATGCTTTGGTGGTGTTTTGGGAATTTTCAATATTTGCCAGATTTTTCGATACCATGGCCACCCGACGGTCCCTTAAACATTTAAGCAGTTTAATTTAAGACTAAGTCATTATAATATAATGTACACTAATGTATGTATGTAAGTAACTTTATGATGTTGATGATCTTAAATTTATGAAGGGAGGGAGAGTGGAGCGGGAAATACGCTAGCTGGCAACCTGTGAAATGTAAACAAAGGGCGTATCATTGTACTGCATACAAAACTTGTGTACCACATTTCCACAAGGCTTTCCATTTTATCCATTGCAGAGTCACAAGTTCAGGTGATTCTTTTAACTTGCAAGGAAGATATGATCTCACCAGCCTTCTTAATAGAGTCTGCTGACTTGAAAATGGTAGACAGTAGATGGAGTCAAACCATGGTGGGAAGCAATGCTATTAGTTTTCTCGCCTCTCTCGTGTCTGTGAATAACATCCAGCTTCACTTCGAGAGTAAGAGACTTCCTGGTCTTCTCAGCAACGCTAGGCGACATTGCAGGGCATTTTGGTGGCATGTAGAGCGAGGGAAGACGAGCTGCTGCTGACGCTGTTATTATTTTGAACTAAGGGGAGTGAATAGTGCACGTTTTGTCCACAAGAGGCGCTGGTGTATTCAAAAGCCTGTCGGCTTGCGTGATACGGCGGGGCTTTCAAACTTGGAAAAAATTACCTGGATAAAATTTTGTTAAAGAGAGTTTGGTGTTCGTTAAACGAGCAGATGGTAGTAAAAGGAAACCTTCGTTGTAGCGAAATTTTGTTGTGTGAACCTTCGTTAAGCGGGGTTTGCCTGTATGTATGTGTGTGTGTATATATATATATATATATATATATATATATATATATATATATATATATATATATATATATATATATATATATACATATATACATACAGTAAGCCCCAGAATTTAGCGAAATCCAGCTTAGCGAAACCCTTATTTAGCGACTGTCTGGCAAAGGCAAAGCCCTCAAGTTTGGCGATTTTCTCTCATATTTAGCAAATGTACCATGCTACACTGTCCCGCCTCCCGCTTGCTCTGAGCCAATCACGTGTCTGTTTGGCCGTGACGTCAGCCCCACAGTGCCTCTGGCATTCCTCGGTGTTTAGCGAGTTTTGCTATCACCATGGCCTCCACTAGTGGTTCTGGAGGTGCTGATTCTCGTGAAGGTGGCGATGTTGCAGCTGTAAATGGGGACTTTGGGCGGACGAAAGACTGATTGGTATTTTTCACTATTTAAGGTAGTATTCAAATTTGGCAAAATTCCAATTTAGCGATGGTTTCGGCAGACTAATAGAATCGCTAAATGTGGGCTTACTATATATATATATATATATATATATATATATATATATATATATATATATATATATATATATATATATATATATATATATATATATATATATATATATATATATATATATATATATATATATATATATATATATATATATATATATATATATATATATATATATATATATATATATATATATATATATATATATATATATATATATATATATATATATATATATATATATATATATATATATATATATATATATATATATATATATATATATATATATATATATATATATATATATATATATATATTTATTTATTTATTTTTTTTTTTTTTTTTTTTTGGCCTAGCAGTGAAAAGTGGTTCAGTTGTTTGTTTACATTTCTCTGGGACTGCAACACTCCAAGGCAGAACTGCCAAGTAGCAACTGGCCAAGATGAGCTGCTATGTTGTTTATGAGTAGACAAAGCTGTTTAAAGAGTTTCTCATAGAGAGCAATAAAAGCCAAAAATAGCAACGAAAAAATAAAGATGACTTACTGGAGGGTGAAGGGGCTGCCATGTTTGTTTAGTTGACAAACGCGACAAAGGCGGTAATGAGCTTTTGTGTGACGATGAGCATCAACAAAAGTTGACAGTCTTAAAAAAATTAATAAAAAAGTGCTAGTGTGATGCTGCTTTTACTGTTGTGTGTACATCCCATCACCCCTTGTACTGTTTATGTACCATTTTTTGTTCCAGATTATACATTTAATGTCCTTTCATTCATTGTTTTTTTATCCATTTTGGTTATGGACATATTTTTTTTCAATTTATAAAGAGTTGGGAAAGGAAATTCCGCGTATCTGGATATATCACGTATCCACCAGGGCCTTGGCTGTTATAATCCAGATATGCGGGCAATTACTGTATATATAAATACAGACAACCCCCGCTTAATGAACGTTCACACAACGAAATTTCGCTACAATGAACATTTTCTTTTACTACCATCTGCTCGTATAACAAACACCAAACTCGCTTTAACAAAATTTTATCCAGATAATTTTTCCGAGTTTGAAAGCCTCGCTGTATCACACAAGCCGACAGGCTATTGAATACAACAGCGCCTCACCTGGACAAAATGCGCACTCACTCTCCTACCCTTCCCCGATCTTAGTTCAAAACAAAAACAGGGTCCAGCACCAGCTCATCATCTCACGCTCAGTATGCCACCAAAACACCCTGCAACCAGCCCTGCAATGTTGCCTAGCATTGCTAAGAAGACCAGGAAGTCTTTTACTCTCGAAGTGAAGCTGGACATTATTCACAGACACGAGAGAGGTGAGAAAACTAATAGCATTGCTCGCCACCATCTTGACTCCATCTACTGTCTCTACTATTTTTGAGTCACCAGACTCTATTAAGAAGGCTGGTGAGACCGTATCTTCCTTGCAAGCTAAAAGAACCACCTGAACTCGTGACTCTGCAATGGATAAAATGGAAAGCCTTCTGGAAATGTGGTACATAAGTTTTGTATACGGGACAATGATGTGCCCTTTGTTTACGTTCCACAGATTGCCAGCTAATATAAAGTGAAATTGCGAGAAAAAAATACTTTACTGATTTCAAATACGCATAACATTACAAAACCCTAAATTATTACTGTGTGCTCTCTTTTTTCATGTCAAGAGGCAAAGAGGATAGCTTTACTAAATCAGATTATAACTTCATACAAATATTACACACACTACACTAGGGAGAGAGAGAGAGAGAGAGAGAGAGAGAGAGAGAGAGAGAGAGAGAGAGAGAGAGAGAGAGAGAGAGAATCATATAGTTTTGTGGAGAATACAGAAGCGTGGAGTGTATTTAATCTTGTTTTCCCATGAGTTTAAATTGAAATCTGTTACAGTAAAACCTCAGCTCACGACCATAATTCGTTCCTAAATCCTGTTCGTCACCCGATTTGTTCGTTCCCTGAATCAATTTTTCCCATAAGAATGTATTGAAATACCATTAATCTGTTCCAGACCAAAAAAGAATCATACTTTTGTCCATAAAACCCATTCAAATTAGACCTTTAATGTATGCATGACATGAACGAAATAATTATAAAAAGCCTAAATTGTTCTACTTACCTAAATGCTATCAAAATGATAATAAAATTAATAAAAAAGAAAAGGTTATTTACTTGAGAGACTGGACGTTGATGGCATGATGGAATGGAGGAGAGGAGGATGGGGAAGAAGACAGATAAGATCCGAGAAGACAGTCATGAGAGAGGACTTTGGATATGCACAGCGTGCCAGAGCTACACAACAGCTGTGTAGCGTCACAAGTCAGTGCCGCTATGTGGGGCCCCGTTATAGTGAACATCAGCGTAGGAAACACGGAAAGATTGCCAGTCTTCATCTCTGCCTTTGGAAGACCCTTGCTTGCTGGGGATTGACTTCCTCACATGTGTAGGAGCAATTTTCGACTTTCAAGAAAAGAAGTTAAAGGTACGTGGCCAGGAAATTCCTTTGATCCTCGGAGGTGATGCTCAGTGTGAGAGGAGCGGGCAGTAGGGTGGTGTTCCTTGCCAGGCGAGCGAGGAAACAGCTGCGATGGATGTGCCACAATCTGTGATGATGACATAAACACTGAGAGCCACCAGAGCAGCGAGGATAACGCCGAGGAAGCTACAGTAGAGCGCGCCGGTAACATCACCATGCCCATGAAAAACAGGAGAAAATCGTGGTGGCACGGAGATTATGTTATGTAATATTTTTCGTATGTTCCTGTTTCTATTTTCTTTTGTGCTTATGTTTTGTTTTGTTGTTGTGTGATAGCCAGGTTAGCTATCACACAAACTGCTTGCCTGCCGGCGAGCTGTTTAACCGCGTTCGTCCCCCGAAATATCGTTCATCCTCTGGGTTGATATATTGACAAATTTTTGGGTTGTCTCCGAAATTGTTCATCCCTAGAGATGTTCGTCAAGCAAGGTTTTACTGTATATAATGAAGGATGAATGAATTAGCTCTACAGAATGCAAATGATGAAAACAATAATGATGATTCCAATAATGATAGATTTCTGATTCCCTAACCATACAATCTCTTGAAAAACTCAAATAATTAGCTACACAGAATGGCATTGGTGGTATAGACATGTGAAGAAACCAATAAAGGTGATAATAACGCTAATGATGATAAAATGATGTGTCTGAATCACTAACCACACCTTCTCAAAACCACAAATAATTAGTTCTGTAGAAGGAAAGTAGGAGAAACATTGATTTTGGTGATAAGTGATGCTCCTCTTTGCATTTCTACCCATTCCTTCCCAATATCAAGAAGTCTGAACTTTACAAAGAACCACTGATGTTAGCACTTTGACATGAGAAAGCCATCGGGTCTCTCGCCATGTTACAGGGAGACAACTTTTGAATGAGAGTGGTATCAGAACAGGCGACAGAGAGAGAGAGAGAGAGAGAGAGAGAGAGAGAGAGAGAGAGAGAGAGAGAGAGAGAGAGAGAGAGAGAGAGAGAGAGAGAGAGAGAGAGAGAGAGAGAGAGAGAGAGAGAGAGAGAGAGAGAGAGAGAGAGAGAGAGAGAGAGAGAGAGAGAGAGAGAGAGAGAGAGAGAGAGAGAGAGAGAGAGAGAGAGAGAGAGAGAGAGAGAGAGAGAGAGAGAGAGAGAGAGAGAGAGAGAGAGAGAGAGAGAGAGAGAGAGAGAGAGAGAGAGAGAGAGAGAGAGAGAGAGAGAGAGAGAGAGAGAGATACAAGGGGCCCGTTTTCTCTCGCTCTAGCCAAGGCCGCTAAACCCAATCAGACATAAGGCCACATAAACCGATGATACTACCTCATTCAACCTGTGATATTTTGGTAACCATGACATATAGAGACTTCTGGTTTTTTGCATTACAAAGAGGAAGAGTTGCTTGTGGGCAGAACACCATTTGTACTCACTCATTTATTGAATTTCTAAGTGTAATCAGAATGTGAATATAGGCTATTTTGTGTTTCTCACCAAACTTTTACTTTTGGGACACAAAACTTAAGAAAAAATACACACTGCCGAGGAGCACAGACACATACATGCACAAAGGATGAACAACGATACACAATGCAGGCTGAATTTTCGGGTGGACGCAGGTAGCCGAGCGATCCACCTACCAATGGCTATTTGTATCTTCAAAATATCGTCGTATTTCAAGGCGTAAATTATATGAAATTTTTTGTCATATATCAAAAAAATTGTATGTTGGGGCGATCGTATCTCGAGGTATTACTGTATGTTCCTTCACTCTCAGCAGCCACATGTTCCACTCTATATCGCCTCACAAGGCAAAATACCATACGCCACCAGAAAGAAAACTATTCCCTTCTAAATAGTATAGTTTTTTTCTAGAAATATTTTTCTACAACTATCTTTTTGCTGCATGTGACCTTGAGTGAGTGGCTGGGTGTGGTGCGGGGCATTTAAACGGCCCTTTAATAGCTATTTAAACCCAGATGACTAAAATTCCACTTGTAATGTTTAGTACTGGTGCTAAGGTTGCCATGATGTGATTATTGCATTTTTTCATATTTTTCGGAATTTTCACTCTGTCGGTCTCCTTAAGATGGAGAGCAAGTAACAAATTTAACTCTGTTATTACCGTGCAGCCAACTCTGGTGTCTGGAAGTATATGGTGGCAGAATTTGCTGATACACGTCCAACTTTACCCCCACAGTTTGCTGACAGCATATTGAGGCGACGACGCACAGCTGACTCTTCTATTCCTTTAGGTAAGTTTCTTACCAGTACGTCTTTCCGTAGAAAGCCACTCTGTAAAGAAAAATCTCTATATAGTATAATAAACGCCTTTCCATAACTAATAAAGAAAAAATATCATTCTTTATGCAATTGTTGCCTCAGATACTACTACAGTAGTAACTTGCAATAATGGACCACACAGTAATGGATTTCAATCAATCACGGACTGGTGAAATACTAACCACATTTTTTGAGACCGTAACGGCAGTTGAATCCTAGTTCCCGTATGGATGTGCGGATGAATACACATATGACATAATAAACAAGCAAATAAACGCCCATGTTTATCTATTCCTGCATGCTAGATACCATTGTAATTTATTTTGTTCATCTACAATTTACAAAACTTGTAATAAGGTGGAGAATGATGACTCCTTGCCTGTAGGGGGTCACCGTAGTGACACTCATGATGAATTGGGGTCCTGGGCTGGTTGGACCCACGGCCTGCTGAAGTGAAATGCTTGTTATACATTTCTGTTTGAATACTTTTGGGCAAGCAAAGTTAATGACACTGCCACACTGAGAGAGAGAGAGAGAGAGAGAGAGAGAGAGAGAGAGAGAGAGAGAGAGAGAGAGAGAGAGAGAGAGAGAGAGCCACCATTAACAAAAGTGGTAATAAAAAAAAAAAAAAAAAACTTGTCACTTCAATTTTGGTTTCATTTGCTAGTCTTCAGAGGTCTACAATTTCATTTCTTCCTTCTTTCAACTGAGGGTAATTTAGTATGAAGTGGGCTCAGTTTTCTTATGATGAAATAATGAGCAAATTGTGTCCTAAGCACGGTTCGAAAAGTAAGCAATGTCAACAACATAACTGCCTAATTTCTCTCTCTCTCTCTCTCTCTCTCTCTCTCTCTCTCTCTCTCTCTCTCTCTCTCTCTCCAAGAGAGAGATTACTGCTTATATTGGTTGTGAGGGTGGCCATACTTTGAGTTTGCAGCAGGGCAATACTCTATAGTGAGACTGTATGAGGTGCGAGCCAACGAAGTATCAGCACTCAGGAGGGTCACACTTCCCTGTCACGTCTAGGATGGAGGAACACTTTTTTATGGAAAATATGCCTTAATTTTTACCTCAACAGCAATGTGGAAAAAAGTTAAAAGGATTTTGGAAATAATTTCAGAAACACATCAATTTCTATAGAAACAGAGGGAGAAAAAGAAACACAGAGACAGAGGGTTAGGATGTGGAGCCATGTTACAGAAAGAAGGCAAACCAGTGATCTATGGAGAGGTAGCAATTGTGTGGAGGTAGTCTACTCTAACCCTGATGATCCCTTGTTTTCCTCCCTACTTTATCACCTCAGCAAGGTCTTTCAGGCAGTCATCAAATGCTTGTTAAGGATGCCACCAGACCATATGGGAATCTATATCTTTAATTCATTTATTCTTGATAAGAAAATTTTTACTACTGTACACTTCATAAATAATAATGAAATCTTTTATTTCAACATTGAGTATAGAATAAGATGGTTTAAATTATCTTTTTTTTTTCCCATTATTAAAAGAGAATAAATTACCAAAAAAGGAAAAGGGCAGTACTTAAGGGTCTCACTAACAAACCACTCTCAGTAACAGACAATGCCTTACCCCCGAAGTATCCATTATCACAAGGCACCACTGTTTATATTGTTCACTATGTAGTATAAACTTGGAGAAGTCAGCTTTATGCATATTTATCTTGCACTCATGCAAAAATTATAATGATTTTTGCTACAATTCTGAACACACCTTTGATTTCATAGCACGCTGTGGTAGCTGTTGCGTAACCTCCGTGAACAATGCTGTTTCATGTGCTGAAAGCTTCAGGGAATCTTGAGCATGAGCATTGTGTACAAGTATCACATGGAGATTTTTCCTGTAAGGTTTAATACATAAAAAAAAGTTAATATTCATGAGTATCTTTACAATGCCAGTCATTTTGTGTATATGTAAAGCTCTAAATATTTCCTAAACTTGAATTCAAGTAAAAGTGACTTTATAGATTACTCATATGAGATACACATAATACTAGAAAAGTGTTTCATTGCTAAATTCACACTTCTTTTTATCAAAATACAAATCTCTCTATGGGGTGATTCATACATATATATATATATATATATATATATATATATATATATATATATATATATATATATATATATATATATATATATAATTTCATCCTGATAAATTTAGCTGTGTGTCGTAGGTAGACCATTACCCTACACACTGATGAAATTCATGTAGTATGAGAAATATGACTTATTTTTATGTCATGCATGGAACTGGCACCAAATAAAATACAAAATGTGTAAGTTATTATTGGCAAGATAAATAAAATACATAGAGATTATTGAGAATTAAAGTGGGTAATAGTTTTGAATTAAACTCCCTCCTAAAAAAAAAAAAAAAAAAAAAAAAAAAAAAAATATATATATATATATATATATATATATATATATATATATATATATATATATATATATATATATATATATATATATATATATTCTTCTTGCATATGAGACACATAGTAATGTTAAATATGTAAACTATGATGATTTATATTAATGAACCACAGGCTGTGAATAATGATGTTAAAAAGAGACTGTTCTGTTAAGAAAAGAGCACAGTGAGATGAACAAACAAGTGAAAAATAAAATAAAGCACTTGTAAATCAATATGAAGAGACAGATTGGGAGAAAATTGAAAATTTTTCAGGCATTTGTTGTGCTCCAACATAGGCCAGTAGACACTTCTTACCCCAATCCTATGCTGTCTATCTGTGGGGTGAATAAATCGTCAAGCAACAAAGCTATTACTCTAGTTTAATCAAGAAAAGATCACAGCATAAAACTAGCCAGTTAAGCATGTTTCATATTCTGAAATGGAAAGTAGAATGCCAGTTGGTAAACCAAGGAAGACAAGGGAGAACCTAAAAAACAAAGAAATTGATAGAAAAAAATTTAACCTTTGCAAGCTTCCACCACATGATACAAGACTGATTCATGCAAACAATTTAGACTGCTTTAAAAAATATATGACTGATGATGACATGGATTACAGATAGTCCACATCACTTTATAATAATTTGCAAGAGATTCCATTTTCATATTGTTAATGTAATACTTATTTAAGGAAATTTACCTGTATCTTAAATCATAAAGCTCTGTAGCAAAGTTGGAATCACCAGATATGAGGACAATAGTAGCACCAGGACCATGGATGTCAGCAAAGCGACGCATACTTTGTAGAAGTTTGTCATCAGCAGCATTCTTTACAGTGCTGCCAACATGCATGACATTTACCTGTCAAAATAATTCAATATCCATTACATTATCAGTATGTAAACAAAAAAAGAATATCAAAGTCAAACTCATAATACATATAAGGATTCTATTGAATTTAGTTAATTATATATATATATATATATATATATATATATATATATATATATATATATATATATATATATATATGTATTGTACTTCCTTCACCAGTACATATAAGCAGTATGTATATATATATATATATATATATATATATATATATATATATATATATATATATATATATATATATATATATATATATATATATAGTAAAATTTTGCTTGACGAACGTCTCTAGGAATGAACAATTCGGGAGACGACCCAAAAATTTGTCAATATATCGACCCAGGGGACGAACGATATTTCAGGGGACGAACGCAGTTAAACAGCTCGCCGGCAGTCGAGCTGTTTGTGTGATAGCCAACCCGGCTATCACACAACAACAATACAAAACATAAGCACAAAAGAAAATAGAAACAGGAACATACGGAAAATATTACATAACATAATTTCCGTGCCACCACGATTTTCTCCTCTTTTTCCTGGGCATGGTGATGTTACCGGCGCGCTCTACTGTAGCTTCCTCGGCGTTATCCTCGCTGCTCTGGTGGCTCTCAGTGTTGCTGTCATCATCATCCTGGCCATGTCCAGGTACTACAGATTGTGGCACATCCATCGCAGCTGTTTCCTCGCTCACCTGGCAAAGAACACCACCCTACTGCCTGCTCCTCTCACACTGAGCATCACCTCCGAGGATCAAAGGAACTTCCTGGCCACGTACCTTTAACTTCCCTTCTTGGAAGTCGAAACTTGCTCCCACACACATGAGGAAGTCAATCCCCAGCAAGCAAGGGTCTTCCAAAGGCAGAGACGAAGACTGGCAATCTTTCCATGTTTCCCTCGCCGATGTTCACTATGACGGGGCCCCACATAGCGGCACTGACGTGTTACGCTATACAGCTGTTGTGTAGCTCTGGCATGCTGCGCATATCCAAAGTCCTCTCTCATGACTGTCTTCTCAGATCTTGTCTGTCTTCCTCCCCATCCTCCTCTACTCCATTCCATCATGCCATCAACGTCCAGTCTCTCAAGTAAATAACCTTTTCTTTTTTATTCATTTTATTATCATTTTGATAGCATTTAGGTAAGTAAAACAATTTAGGCTTTCTATAATTATTTCGTTCATGACATGCATACATTAAAGATCTATTTTGAATGGGTTTTATGGACAAAAGTATGATTTTTTTTTGGTCTGGAATGGATTAATGGTATTTCAATACATTCTTATGGGAAAAATTTATTCAGGGGACGAACAAATCGGGTGACGAACAGGATTTATTATTATTATTATTATTATTATAAGGTCAATGAAGGCGACCCACTGGAAAGCATAACTGCATAAACCCAAAGGCCCAGTGGGCGGCACCTCACCGATAAGTGAAAGGAAGTAACAGGAATGAACAACAGAATAGGAAGATTGGTAGAGATCTAAGAGGTAGTGAGTTCAGAGAGAAGAAAGGTATTCACACGTTTTTTAAATGCTTCAATGTTACTAGAATTAACAATCTCGTTGGGAATTGTATTCCAGAGTCTAGCAGATACTGGGATAAAACACCGGAAAATTGTGAAGTATTACATCGATTCACAGACAAGGAACGGTCATTCATGATCAAGGATTGTCTTGTAGCACGTGCTGGTAGTGAAGGGCAGGCAAATGACAATGCAACGGGTGGTTGGAATTAGACATGATTTTGAAGAAATAGGACAATGATCCAACCAAACGACGATGCCGAAGATTAATCTCAAGATTAGGAAGAAGAAATTTAATCTGGTTGAATGCTCTATCTAAAAGCTTTAAGTGAGACTCTGCTGCAGAGATCCACACAGAGTGACAATATTCAAAATGAGGCAGTATGAAAGAGTAAAAGCAATTTCTTACAATATCATCAGAGGAATATATCCGCCTACATTTGCGTAACAAACCAACTTTACATGAGACTGATGATGCAAGTGAACGCAAGTGCAACTCAAAAGTAAGTTTGGGATCAAGGGTGACTCCGAGTAACTTCAGAGACGAACAATTAGGAATAGGTACTTCGTTGACAACAATATCAGGGTGAACTGGGAAAGGTGTCCTTGATCTGCTAATAACCATACTATGGGATTTACTCGGGTTCAGTTTCATACCCCACCGATCACACCATGACAGAATCCTTGAAACATCTTGAGTGAGTACATTAGCGACTCTCTGCCTATCCTGTGGGGAAGGAATTGTCGCATATATAGTGGTGTCATCAGCATAAGCAACCATATTAGATTCAATCCCACACCACATGTCAGATGTATAAATAATAAAAAGAAGAGGTCCCAGAACACTTCCCTGCGGAACACCGGATACAACTGGACTAAAAGAACTAAGGCAGCCATCAACAGTCACACGCTGCCTTCGACTCGTTAGGAACTCTGACAGAACTTGATGGACGCGCCACCAATACCAATAGATCTAACTTTCGATAAAAGGGCTCTATGATTAACACGATCAAATGCAGAACTAAAATCAAGTGAAATTACTCTAGATTCATGACCAGCATCAAGGGCAGCTTGCATGTCGTGCGTTATGCAAACGAGAGCATCAGAAGTACTGAGACCTTTTCTAAAACCAAACTGACTAGATGGCAACAAATTATTAATATCTAAAAACGATTGAGACGCTTGGCAGCAGGCGCTCAAAAATCTTAGATAACACCGGGGTTATGGAAATGGGTCTATAGTCACCGGGGTGAATGGAGGATGAAGATCCCTTTGGAATAGGGGTAACATTTGCAGTACGCCAGCATACCGGAAAAGAACCCTTACGAAAAAGAGCTCTAAAAATAACTGCCAATTTTGGAGCGAGAGGAGAAGCAATCTTTTTGTAAAAAAGAGGCAGAAAACCCAAAGGATCACAACCCCCGAATGAGTCTAACTCATTAAGATATCTTAAGATTTCGGAGGACTTAAAGGCAATGGAGTGTAATTTAATGTCCTGGGGACAAGACGGCAGATCAAACTCTTCATCACTTTGTTTCGAGTTAAAACGGAAGCTAAAAGATTGGCTTTGTCCTTAGAATTATGGCAGATTGAACCGTCAGTACATGACAGAGGAGGTAAACTTGAGTCCACACCAAAGAGTGATTGCTTTAAAGCTGACCACCATGAGTGTGGTTGGGAGGTGCCAATCAGAACATTTTAAGGTGTTCATTGTACTCATCCTGTGCGCTAGAATATGTACGTTGGGCAAATAAACGCAGACGAACGTAATTTTCCCATGATTCAGGTGAACGCAGTCGGGACCATTCACAATAAGCAACCTGTTTTCCACGCTGAGCACGCCTGCAGTCATCATTAAACCAGGCACTGTCCTTGCGACGACTTCGAATTATTTTAGAAGGAATTCTTCTTTCACTAATGTTAAGTAAAACACTGTTAAGGGAATCAATTGGACTATCAGAATGTAAAATTTCCCGCCATACAATGTTGTTAAAATCGGCAATGACACCAGTCCAATTGGCTCGTGACTTTAGAAATACTTTCCGCGATATTGGCTCGTCCGGAATAGGAAATGAAGTTTGAATATTGAAAGACAAGCCAGAGTGGTCTGTGCTACCAAGGGGAGGGACGACCTGCAAAGTTACTGCAGAGGGGCGTCTGTAAAAGAAGATCAAGGCAATTACCCGAGACGTGAGTTGGGCTATGAACGATCTGCTCACAACCGGTGAGGTTACTAAAATCTAGAGCAGCCCGACCATGTTGATTTGTTTGAGAAACGGAGTTCAACCAATCCTGATGATGTGCATTAACATCACCAACAAAAACAAAGGAAGCTTTAGGGTCTGATTCTTGAATAGATGCCATAGAATTTAGCAAACAGTCATAAATAGAATCATCAAGATCGGGATTTCTATATACAGAGAAGATATAGTAGTTATTAAAACGACTGCAAATTTTAACCAGCATCATTTCATGACAGCCACACTCAAATTTGGTAATGCGTGAAGCGCTGCATGCTGGACGTAAGTATATACACATCCCCCGAGCTCTAGGGATAGAATCACGCCTCAGAAGAAGAGGCCTCTTGAAATTAGGAATCAGAATGGGAGGAGCCGCAATTATGGTCGTGAGCTGAGGTTTTACTGTATATGTGTGTGTGGGTGTCAACCAGAGGGAGGAGAAGTGGCACAGAGACTGAAGGTCGGATGCACGACTGTGGAATCACTGCAAACCCACTCCTATGAAATAGAAAATAGAGAAAGAAGGAGGAATGTAGATAATATATATATATATATATATATATATATATATATATATATATATATATATATATATATATATATATATATATATATATATATATATATATATATATATATATATATATATATATATATATATATATATATATATATATATATATATATATATATATATATATATATATATATATATATATATATATATATATATATATATATATATATATATATATATATATATATATATATATATATATATATATATATATATATATATATATATATATATATATATATATATATATATATATATATATATATATATATACAGTAAGGTCTCGGTTTACGTCAGAGTTACGTTCCTGAAACATGACGTAAGTTGATTTTGTACGTAACTCAAGTTTCCATACATTTCAAAGCATATTATCGAGTTTTCAACCAATCATTGTTTATGGTCATTCAGGTAAGTAAAAGGTTATATTGTTATATTTTCTATAACTATGTAGGAATATGAAAGACAAGCTGGTTTTTGTTGTTGATTAGGGCCGCGAACGCGAAGGACTGCAGGTTGCCGAGATGGGTGGACGCCTGAGGCTGCCAGGAGGGTGGGCAGGTCAAATGTTGTGATGCCCAGGGCGGACAGCTGGGAGCGTTGTGCAGTGCAGTGGGAGTAGAAGCGTGGGCAGCGGAGCAGGAAATGCAATAGGAAAGGGCAATAGGGATCAGCAGACAGGCGCAGAAGGTGCTAGTGAGCTGCGAGTGTTGTGTGGCCCAGGCGAAGGCTCCAGAGTTGTTATTGTTGTGATGGTGGGTGCGCGAGCCCTCAAGGTCGTCAACCTCCCCGTTGTCATGGTAACGGTGTTCCCATTTTCTTCCTCCCTCCCTCAAACACAGCTGCTGCCTCCCTTCTCATGTCTTTTAATTATGTCCACGTTTTCTTGTAGCGTAATGGTTTTCCTTTTCTTAGCATCACTGCTGTCACTAAGGAGTTTTCTCTTTGGTGCCATTGAGCAAGATACTAAGAACTTGAGTCAGTAAACACAGAAGTAGGATAACACTCTTGCCAGGGGCGACAGTGTGGTGGAACTGAGGCAGGGTGTTATTGTATTCAAGATTCAAGCGTGAGGCGGGCAGTGTGGCGGGTAACCACTAGTGACGCCTGGCGGCCAACAATAACAATAAATCCCGCACTTTACGATTTATAAATTTTCAATTTTTTTTAATCTTAAATTGCCTTATAGTGAACTGACGTAACTACGAGTTTGACGTAACTCGAGACCAACGTAACCCAGAACCTTACTGTGTATATATATATATATATATATATATATATATATATATATATATATATATATACAAGTAACTCGATTTACGCGCGTTTGATTTATGCGTTTTTGTTATCACACGATCGGTTTGCTTATACGCGATTTGGCCCAACCACATTTTCAAATTGAGTGCCAGATGCAATTTCAAACTGTGCGCCAGAGAGTTTCACAGTTGGCCAATAGGTGGGAGCTCTGGGGCCGGATCCAAGAAGCAGGTTGTTGTCTGTGTTGGTACAGACAACCTCCATAGCAACCTCCTACTCACATACCAACCTTCTTAAAATAGCATCCACAAAGATTCGTTGCTGTTGGCAGGTGGAGATTGGTAGCCCGCCTAAAAGTGCTCATTGGCTGCCAGGAGCTGGATCCAAGAAACTTTAACATCAGGGCAACCCCTTTGCCGCGAAATGGCATCCATGAACACTTGGAGGGACGGTAACAAGGTAATGAGGTTGCTCTCAGGTTGCTGGGAACACCACCTTTCGAGGTGGTGTTACTGTCTTATATATGCATTTATGTTCACAAAACAACATTTCTATTAGCTTTTTACAAACCTCTATTGCCTGCTATAATGGAGCGTATATGAATACCGCAGTATTTCATTAGTAATTCACTATCACTCAGTGCCATGGAGTCGATGTTATCCTCATGGCATGAGCATATATGAATACTAAGATATGATATCCATTATAGCAGGCAATAGAGGAGGGGAAACATAAATATCGTGGTGAAAGCAACATGCAAGCTAAAAGGGTCACAAGAAGAAGAAGAAGCGGCCGAGTCGCCGCGAATCTCCGCCTCGTCTGTGGCCAATCTCATCTCTGCTTTATGTTTTGGTATTCCATGTAAGATTTCACTTTATGCATTACAAAATCAATCCTTTCTTGAAGGCAAAGTTTGTAAAAAGCTAATAGAAATGTTTTGTGAACATAAATGCATATACAGGCAATCCCTACTTAACGAAGGTTCACACAACAAAATTTTGCTACAACGAAGGTTTCGTTTAATACCATCTGCTCGTTTAACGAATACCAAACTCGCTTTAACAAAATTTTATACAGGTAATTTGTTTCACATATAACCTGCTTCTTATATATTAGCATTTACAATGCTCCCTATTACCCAGCCGTCTATTCCACATTCAAAACTTTCGTCGTATTCCACCCTGGTAACCCCTGGCAACTTACGGCAACACCGTCTCCCTCAGCCAGCCACGTCATTCTTTCTTGAGACGCGCTTGCATGCGTGTCTGTTATTGTGCTCTGAAACCTTTTTGCCCAGCTGTTTTCTCTACGTGAACCTGTTTGTTTTATGGCTGGCCATCAAGAGGCTCAGGAGGGTTTGTCGTCGCCTTCTCCTTCTTACGGCGACGTCGAGTTTGTTTGTGGCGATGACTGCAGTGTCAGCAGCGGCCAGGACTCAACCCGCCATGCTGCCGGCTCACCGCTGGGCTCTTCATCACCTTTTTCCTCGGCTTCACATGTTGTCAGGAGAGTCTGTGCTTCGTCTGGATGCAGGAGAGTCCTTGGGAGTGCCCACAACGATCCACACTCTGTATGTATTGTCTGCCGTAATGGTTTCTGTGATGTAAACAACAGATGTCGGGAGTGTGCTGAGTGGAGTCCCAGGCGGGTGCTCAGTTCCCGTAAGTACCAACAGACTTTACAGAAGAGGCGAAATTATAAAGCTAGGAAGAAAGCCTCTAACCCTTCAGGCCAGTCTCAGGAGCCTTTTGCCAAATGTTCTGATTCTCGTGGCGCGGTCCTGTCTCCCACGGCTTCAGGATCAGACAGGGATTCGGTACCTGGATCAATGGGGCCTGAGGATTCGATTTCTCAGATTCCGGGATCCAAAGTGTCTCCTTGGGATAAGTCAAGTTTTTTCAAGGAGTTGGCTGCTTTCCTCGGGTTTCAGGAAGGCAGTAAATATGTTTCCTTCCCTGATATGGTTTCAGCTATGGTGTCTAAGGAAGTAGAGGGCAGGTTAGCTCCTAATACCACCTCTCTTACAGCTGCCCCCTCGCTCTCGGTTCAAGGTGCGGTGCAGTCCGCTACCAACCCCACTCCCGGCCTCGGCGCAAGGCAGAGTGTGAAGTCACTCCTAGCTGACGTGTCAGCGGGGGGTAACCGGGAGCAGGAGAGGCCTGGGGATGAGTTAGGATTAGATCAGGCTGTCCATCCGCTGGATCCATGGGGGGGGAAACGCTCTAGGACCCCTAAGGATCATCCATGGAGGATCAAGCGATCCCATCCTGAGGTGGGGGGAGATTTGGATCCTCTACATGTAGGATCTCCTTCAGGACGGGGTCAGGGCAGGAACAGGTGTGTGTGTCCAGTACAACGCTTCCGCCCACAGACCCTGGGTGAGGGTCCTGCTGTGCAACTCCAGGGCGTTTTGACTGAGGACTCGGTCAAGCCCACACAGCTTGAGAAGGGTGTGATCCATGCCATGCTTCCCGCCCCTTCTCGGTCCACAAGGCACACAGGAGCGCCAGGTACAGATGCCACCTCCTATGCCTCTTTCCACCATGAACAGTTTCACCCTGTTGCCCCTCACCCTGAGGCAACAGGATCTGTTCTAGGATCCCTTCAGGATCCAGGATCTTCTCTGCACACTAGAACCCGAGGTCCATCAGGAGATCCAGGGTTACCAGGTGTCCCCTCTTCCGGATACTTTGAAAATTGAGGCCTAGATTCTTCTGAGGAGGAAGCTGACACAAGGGTTAACAGAGAGCCTGTTTCCCTTCCGATCTTTCAGTCCATGATGGAATATATTGCCCAGTGTTTTCCGGAGGCTCTTGGATATGCGGAAGGATCTCATCGCCCAGTGCCCCCAGGGGAAGTCAGGATGGTGGAGGATAAACACATCCGCTTCACTAGGGCACAGCCAATGGATTTTTCTCTACAGGCCGCCACTAAAGCTCTTCGTTGTGCTAATGAAGGCTCCCGGCCATCACTTGCTCGCTACCCTTCGGGCCGGTACAGGAGGATCTATGGGGTCAGTGGACACGAGTTTGCTGGGAAAGCAGCCAAACTCAACACAGACTTAGCCCTCGCCCTCACCACTAAGGGTAAAGACCCATAGGTGGTGGTACAGCATGCAGATATGTCTCGCCTGGAAGGTATCTTAGCACGCCAACGTGAGGCACAGAATTTTCTGTTTTGGGCTATTGGCGCCTTTTACAGACTGGTTTCCTCTTTACAACCAGATCAAGAGGAGAAGCTCTTAGCTGACCAACTGTTCTGCAGCATTCAGTTTGCCATGGTAGATACAGCTCAAGATCGGCTTTCGCTCTAACTAATGTCAAGGCCATGAGAAGGGAGGCGATTCTCTCTCATCTTCCCCCTGTTTTTAAGACTGCTACCAAGGTCCTCCACTCTTCTTTCTACTTCTCGCCCTAAGAAGATGGGGAAGTTTTTTCGGAAGTTCCCAAGTTCCAGTAGGAGGTTGTCTGGGCAAGAATCTAGACAGTTGGATGGCAATTGGTGCAGAGGCATGAGTTCTCTCCATCCTTCGCAAAGGTTACAAGATCCCCTTCACATCTCTTCCCCCTGTCACCTCGGCACCTTTGGAGTTTCGTTCTTACACTCCAGGTTCCGAGAAGGGCAAGGCACTAGAATCCGAGGTCCAACGTCTCTCGACAAAGGGAGCAATAGAGGAGATGTCTGCAATTCCAGGTTTTTACAGTCACCTCTTTGTGGTGCCCAAGAATACAGGAGGCTTTCGCCCAATCCTCGATTTATCCACGCTGAATCGTTATGTGATTACTACTCCCTTCAGGATGGAAACGGTGAGGACGGTTATGTCCGCCATCCACAGACACGACTGGATGACTGCCATCGATCTCCGGGATGCTTATTTTCAGATCCCAGTCCATCCAGACAGCCGAAAGTTTCTCCGCTTTATATGGAGAGGGCAGCACTTCCAGTTCAGGGTTCTTTGCTTTGGCCTCTCCACGGCCCCTCAAGTTTTTACCAGGATGATGGGTCCAGTTTCAGCGGCTTCACATCAACAAGGAGTTCGCCTCCTTCATTACTTAGACGACTGGCTGCTGTTAGCTCACTCGAAACAGACGGCACTCGAGGCAACCAGTTACCTCCTCCGTCTGTGTGCATCACTGGGAATCCAGGTAAACTGGGAAAAGTCATCGTTTTCACCCTCCCAGACAAGGATTTATTTGGGGATGGAGATTCGCTCTCCTCTTTTAAAGGTTTTCCCGACACAGAAACGCCTAGAGAATCTACAACTTCAAATCAAGACTTTTCTAAGTGTTCAGTCCCTCCAGCAAAGGCTTGGTTAGCCCTCCTAGGCCACATGTCCTCTCTGCTGCATCTAATTCCTGGGGCAAGACGGAGGATGCGCAGCCTTCAATTTCGCCTTTCCCAATTCTGGGATCGCCAGTCTGACGGAGACAACCTTCCAGTTCCTTGGGATTTGAAATCCTGGACAATCTTCAGTGGTGGACACTGGACCACAATCTTTGGTTGGGACAGTCCCTTCAGTTAGCTTCCCCGGATGTTTGTCTGTACACAGATGCTTCCACCGTCGGCTGGGGAGCGTCGATTCTACACGATTCAGTGAGCAGTGTGTGGGCCACTCACGAGCTCTCTTTACACATCAACCTTCTAGAACTCAAAGCTATACGTCTCGGCCTTCTGCATTTCAAAGATCATGTCCGAGGACAGATGGTGGCAGTGTTCTCCGACAATGCCACGGCCCTGTCATATCTGGCAAAAGAAGGCGGGACTCATTCAGGAAGCCTAAATGCCGAGGCTCAAGCCATCCTACAGTGGGCGGAGGATCATGCCGTCCGGATCCTCACCCAATTCGTGAAGGGCTCGGCAAACGCCTTAGCGGATTGCCTCAGCAGACAGGATCAGATCATCTCTACAGAGTGGACTCTCCACCAGGAGGTTTGCAATCTCCTTTGGAGGCTTTGGAATTATCCCACGATGGACCTGTTTGCAACGAGGCTCAACTTCAGGTTACCAAACTTCATATCCCCGTTTCGGGATCCAATGGCTGTAGCCACAGAAGCCTTTCTGTCCAATTGGGATCATCAAGATCTTTATGCCTTCCCACCTTTCCCGTTGATCAGGAAGGTGCTCAACAAGCTGAGAATGGCACGTCAAACATACGTTATTCTGATTGCTCCGTTTTGACCACAGAGGGAATGGTTCCCAGACCTCATACAAGCCTCAGTAGACACTCCCAGGCCCCTACCGCAGCGCAGAGATCTACTTCGTCAGCCTCATGTTCGCAAATTCCATCAAGCTCTCCCCATGCTACAGCTAACCGCGTGGAAACTGTCAAGCGAATCCTTCATCACAGAGGCTATTCCTCCCGAGTTACGGAATTCCTGGCAAAATCTAAAAGACCTTCCACTATTACGAATTACCAATACAAGAGGAAAAGGTTTCGAGAGTGGTGCAAGAGAGAAGGTCACACGGTCTCTAATCCCACCAGCCAGAAGATTGCAGATTTTTTGGTCTTTCTTAGACAGGATTGCAGAATGTCAGTCACTGCCATTAAAGGCTACAAGGCCATGCTCAATGGAGTATTTGCCCTTAAAGGCTTTGATCTTTCTACCGACCCAGTTCTCCGCGAGGTCATAAAGACTTGTTCAAGGCAAGTCCAACGCCCACCTTGTAGGGCTCCTTCATGGAATGTAGACGTGGTCCTTAAGGCTCTGACATGTCCTCCATTTGAGCCACTTCACCAAGCCTCATTACGGGATCTGACTAAGAAGACCCTCTTTTTGGTGGCCCTGGCTACGGCTAAGAGGGTTGGAGAGCTTCATGCCCTTTCTCAGGTCATAGCCTCAAGAGGAGAGGATCTTATCCTGTCATATCTTCCTGAATTCATAGCTAAGACAGAAACCCCTCTTAATCCCGTTCCTAGAGAGTTCTCTTCAAGTCTCTCTTCAGTGGTGGGAAGAGAGGATGAGGAACGTCTCCTATGTCTAGTGCGAGCTGTACGACATTACCTTGCTGCAACAGCTTCCGCTTCTCGGCCTCGAAGTCTCTTTGTGTCTTTGAGAGACCTTGCGAGGCGAATGTCTAAAGCTGCTATTTCTTTCTTCCTACGGGATACAATCAAGACGGCTCATGAGTCTTTTCCCGAGGAACTCGGGCCCCTTGTTCAAGGTACGGGCACACGATATAAAAGGAATTGCCACTTCCATGCTTCTCTGGAAGAACAGTTCTGTGGCATCTATCTTAGAAGCAGCCTGTTGGAAGACCCACTCAGTCTTTGTGGACTACTATCTCCGTGACATCCAACGGCAGGAAGGAGATGTCTCTGCCTTTGGCCCGGTAATTGCTGCTGGGGATTTGGTGGGACCACTACCTCACTAATGGACTCTTCCAGGACTTAGAAAGGAGACCAGAAGTCCCTACCACTGCCTGGTCATGGTCTCCTTCTCACTCTCCAGTCTCCAACCCTCATAGGTGAGACCAGAGTGTCTTTTTGTGGACCCTTTCACCCATCGGCGTATTCCACCCTTATGGCATGACCCCCCTCCTATAATGTGGAAATCTGCTAATATATAAGAAGCAGGTTATATGTGAAACACATACCAGTTTTAGACATAAAACGTATTTTTTCACTTACCTGCTTCTTATATACATACCCACCCATCCTCCCCACTACTTGCCAATGCTTCAAGAAAGAATGACGTGGCTGGCTGAGGGAGACGGTGTTGCCGTAAGTTGCCAGGGGTTACCAGGGTGGAATACGACAAAGTTTTGAATATGGAATAGACGGCTGGGTAATAGGGAGCATTGTAAATGCTAATATGTATGAATCAGGTAAGTGGAAAAATACATTTTATGTAGGAATCAGGTAAGTGGAAAAATACATTTTATGTCTAAAAATGGTATTTTTACAAGTTTGAAAGCCCCGCCATATCACACAAGCCGACAGGCTTTTGAATACACCAGCACCTCTCGTGGACAAAACACGCACCACTCACTCCCTTAGTTCAAAACAATAACAGAGTCAGCAGCAGCTCGTCTTCCCTCGTTCTACATGCCACCAAAACACCCTGCAATGTTGCCTAGTGTTGATAAGAATACCAGGAAGTCTCTTACTCTCAAAGTGAAGGTGGATATTATTCACAGACAAGAGAGAGACGAGAAAACTAATAGCATTGCTTCCCACCATGGATTGACTCCATCTACTGTCTACCATTTTCAAGTAAGCACACTCTATTAAGAAAGCTGGTGAGATCATATCTTCCTTACAAGCTAAAAGAACCACCTGAACTCGTGACTCTGCAATGGATAAAATGGAAAGCCTTGTGGAAATGTGGTACGTAAGTTTTGTATGCAGTACAATGATGCACCCTTTGTTTACATTCCACAGATTGCCAGCTAGCGTATTTCCTGCTCCACTCTCCTTCCCTCCATAAATTTAAGATCATCAACATTATAAAGTTACATACATTAGTGTACATTATAATGACTTAGTCTTAAATTAAACAGCTTAAATGTTTAACTTCATAATTTTTACTTTCATTAAATCTTTTACTGTACTATGATGCACTCTCGCTTTGTTTACTCTCAATGGAAGCTCAAGTCAGGGGTTAAACTTGTTATAATTGGTTCCCTTAACGAAAATTCACTTAACAAAGGGTTTTATAGGAACATAATCCCTTCGTTAAGTGGGGGTTACCTGTATAAGACGGTAACACCACCTTGAGAGGTGGTGTTACCAGCAACCTGAGAGCAACCTGATAGCAACCTCGTTACCGTCCCTCCAAGCGTTCATGGATGCCATTTCGCAGCAGGAGGTTGCTCTGATGTTGCTAAAGTTTCTTGGATCCAGCTCCCGCTCTTCTCGTGCCTCATGTGCAGTCTGCCAGCACTAAGTACAGATGGAATCTGTTCAATCTGCCTATAATTCACCAAGATGGCCCCAAAACGTCCTTCATCTTCTGCATGTGGGGTTATTTTTGATAAGTGAATTTTTGATAAAGTGGTAAAGCTCAGAGGAAGATGGTGACTGACTGTGGTGTGAGTGGTGAAGGCAGTGACGCAGTGAGTGTTTTGTCTACGTATTCTTTGTTTTGTTGTTTTCTCTTATTATTTCTTACTTTTCCCTTTACTTTAAATACACTTCTACTATTTAGAATGTTAAATAATAAAAACATATTAATTTAGCCAAATAAATAGAGTATATTGTACGAATTTTTTTTACCACATCCCGCATCCCCTCTATTATCTATTGTTTCTTATGAGAAATACATGTTTGTTTTACACAAATTTTGATATACGCAATGCCTCTTGCAGCACATCTATCGTGTAAATCGAGTTACCTGTATATATATATATATATATATATATATATATATATATATATATATATATATATATATATATATATATATACAGGCAACCCCCATTTAACGAAGGTTCACACAACAAAATTTCGCTACAACGAAGGTTTCATTTTAATACCATCTGCTCCTTTAACGAACACCAAACTCACTTTAACGAAGTTTTATCCAGGTAATTTTTTTCAAAATTTGAAAGCCCCACCATATCACACAAGCTGACAGGCTTTTGAATACACCAGGAGCTGCTGGTACTAAGGCCTGCCTCAGGAAAAATCCTGGGACCCCTATAGAATAAAGATCAAGATCAAGATCAAGCCTCTCGTGGACAACACGTGCAACACTCACTCCCCAGTCAAAACATAACAGCGTCAGCAGCAGCTTGTCTTCCCTAGCTCAACTTACCACCAAAATGCCCTGCAATTGGCCTAGTGTTCGTAAGAAGACCAGGAAGTCTCTTACTCTCCAAATGAAGCAAGATATTATTCACAGACATGAGAGAGGCCAGAAAACTATAGCAGCGCTGGCCACTATCTTGACTCCACATTATACTATCTCTATTTTCAAGTCAGCAGACTCTATTTAAGAAGGCTGGTGAGACCATATCTTCCTTGCAAGCTAAAAGAACCACCTGAACTCATGACTCTACAATGGATAAAATGGAAAGCCTTGTGGAAATGTGGTACATAAGTTTTGTATGCAGTATAATGATGCGCACTTTGTTTACATTCCACAGGTTACTGGTTAGTGTCTTTCCCGTTTCACTCTTCCTCCCTTCATAAAGTTAAGATCATCAACATTATAAAGTTACATACATACATACATTAGTGTACATTATAATGACTTAAATTAAACTACCTAGATGTTTAACTTCATAATTTTTACTTTCATTAAACCTTTTACTGTACTATGATGCACTCTCGCTTTGCTTACTCTCAATGGAAGTTCAAATCAGGGGTTAAACTTGTTATAAACGGTTCGCTTAACGAAGTTTCGCTTAACGAAGTGTTTTTTTAAGAACGTAACCCCTTCGTTAAATGGGGGTTGCCTGTATATATATATATATATATATATATATATATATATATATATATATATATATATATATATATATATATATAAATACAGGCAACCCCCGTTTAACGAAGGTTCACACAACGAAATTTCGCTATAACGAAGGTTTCATTTTAATACCATCTGCTCGTTTAACGAACACCAAACTCGTTTTAACAAAGTTTTATCCAGGTAATTCTTTTCCAAATTTGAAAGCCCCACTGTATCATGCAAGCTGACAGGCTTTTGAATACATCAGGAGCTGCTGGTACTAAGGCCTGCCTCAGGAGAAATCCTGAGACACCTATAGAATAAAGATCAAGCCTCTCGTGGACAACACAGGCTCTGCCGATACAAAGGCCTGACTCAGAAGAAATTCTGTCACCTGTAGCATCAAGATCAAGATCAAGATCACACGCACCACTCACTGCCCAGTCAAAACATAACATCGTCACCAGCAGCTCATCTTCCTTAGTTCAACTTACCACCAAAACACCCTGCAATGTGGCCTAACGTTCCTAAGAAGACCAGGAAGTGTCTTACTCTCGAAGTGAAGCTGGGTATTATTCAGACAAGAGAGAGGCCAGAAAACTAATAACATTGCTTCTCACCATGGCTTGACTCCATCTACTGTCTACTATTTTCAAGTCAAGATACTCTATTAAGAAGGCTAGTGAGACCTCATCTTCCTTGCAAGCTAAAAGAACCACCAGAACTTGTGACTCTACAATGGATAAAATGGAAAGCCTTGTGGAAATGTGGTACATAAGTTTTGTATGCAGTACCATGATGCGCACTTTGTTTACATTCCACAGGTTGCCCGTTAGTGTATTTCCCGTTTCACTCTCCCTCCCTTCATAAAGTTAAGATCATCAACATTACAAAGTTACGTACATAAATACATTAGTGTACATTATAATGACTTAAATTAAATTACCTAAATGTTTAACTTCATAATTTTTACTTTCATTAAACCTTTTACTGTACTATGATGCCCTCTCACTTTGCTTACTCTCAATGGAAGTTCAAATCAGGGGTTATACTTGTTATAATCGGTTCGCTTAACGAAGTTTCGCTTAACGAAGTGTTTTTTAGGAACGTAACCACTTCGTTAAACGGGGGTTGCCTGTGTATATATATATATATATATATATATATATATATATATATATATATATATATATATATATATATATATAATGCACAGTATGCTACCCTATGTATTGTGGCTGTGTATTGTTCCGCCACCCATGTGATGCCACCAGTCGGCTTTCTAACACAGCTTGGGAGAGACTCACGGCTCACGCTCCGCCTGGCAATCCTGTTTTTGCCTTTGTACTAATTATCCTGTCCTGCACAGCCAGTTGTCTAGACTGTAATTCTCATCCGGCCTACTGGCTACAAGTCTCACTCTGGCCACTACCGACTACAAGTCTCACCCCAGCCGCCACCAACTTCTCAAGCCTCCTCGCTACTAAGCTACCAAGCCTCCAAGCTTCAGTAAGCTTTGTATCTCACAAATAAACACAGGGTACAGATCCCCAGTGTTTCTTCTTCAACCCCACCAGGACAGTTATGTTACTATCCCATACAAAATTGTAAGCATCACTGTTCCCCAATTTAACTTTAATAATATTGTCTTTCATTCGTGTTAACATTACTATAGTCAGAACCCTAAAATTAAATAAGTTGTTTCCCATTATGAAACTTAATATTGTAACCCAAAATCTCGAACACCAATTCTTTCTCAGGTGTCTCATTCTATTCTATAGGTGTCCCAGGAAAAATCCTGGGACACCTATAGAATAAAGATCAAGATCAAGATCAAGCCTCTCGTGTATAACACACGCAACACTCACTCCCCAGTCAAAACATAACAGCCTCAGCAGCAGCTTGTCTTCCCTAGCTCAACTTACCACCAAAATGCCCTGCAATTGGCCTAGTGTTCGTAAGAAGACCAGGAAGTCTCTTACTCTCCAAATGAAGCTAGATATTATTCACAGACACGAAAGAGGCCAGAAAACTATAGCAGTGCTGGCCACCATCTCGACTCCATATTATACTGTCTCTTTTTTCAAGTCAGCAGACTTTATTAAGAAGGCTGGTGAGACCGTATCTTCCTTGCAAGCTAAAAGAACCACCTGAACTCATGACTCTACAATGGATAAAATGGAAAGCCTTGTGGAAATGTGGTACATAAGTTTTGTATGCAGTACAATGATGCGCACTTTGTTTACATTCCACAGGTTGCCGGTTAGTGTCTTTCCCGTTTCACTCTTCCTCCCTTCATAAAGTTAAGATCATCAACATTATAAAGTTACATACATACATACATTAGTGTACATTATAATGACTTAAATCAAACTACCTAAATGTTTAACTTCATAATTCTTACTTTCATTAAACCTTTTACTGTACTATGATGCACTCTTGCTTTGCTTACTCTCAATGGAAGTTCAAATCAGGGGTTAAACTTGTTGTAATCGGTTCGCTTAACAAAGTTTCGCTTAACGAAGTGTTTTTAGGAACGTAACCCCTTCGTTAAACGGGGTTTGCCTGTATTGAGGGTATATATAGGCTGGAGTCTTTCTCTTATGCACATTTCATTGAAGGTGATAGCTAGTTTAGCATTTGTTATTTTCTTTAAGATATTTTCTTTATATCTTATAGTTGTCTTTTTATCTTTTTCAAGTTTTTGTATGACTTCGCCGAAGCTAGTCATGTTGGCTAAATCACGATTTCGGGTCTGGTGACCCTTCCTCAGTAGCATATCTCTTCTCCTGGTGTCAGAGGGAATGCTGTGACCGGGCTGGGAGGGCTCTATTTATTCCTCCTCGGTGACTCGCTGGCCGCGCGTCCTCACTTGTGATTGGTTGGTGCGCAGCAGCGGGGTCTGTTCAGCAGGCTGATGCGCAGTTCTTGCTCTACGCGCACTGGGCAAGGCTTGAAGGTCGTCTGCCTGCTGATTCATTGCTGGGTTCGTGTCCTTGATGTAGAGGGCTTTTAATATTGCAAGGCGTCTTGAATCATTACAATTTGTTAAGATTTCAGTGTTTTCTTCTAAAGTTTCCTTGTTGATGGTCATTTCATGGGTTTCTTGCATATGTTTTTTGGGTGCTCCAGATGCAAAGTGGAGTGTTAGTCGCCAGGAGAGTCGTGTTGTGTCATCCCAATATAGGTTGGTTGGAGAAATTCACAGTTTCCTCTGTTGCATGTGAACCTATAGATGAGATGAGACTTCTGGAGGCTCTCTTTTTCTTTTGAAAGGTTGTTTTTAAGCATTTTGTAATATATGGTTAGCTTCAGTGATGTATTAGGGTCTGATGGTTTGATATTTTTCATTACTATCTGCCTCATGATCCGCTCATCTTCTTTGTATGCAGTACAAGGCGAGCGTACCCTTCAAATTTGTGCCGCCACGCATCAAACTCCCTCAGCGAAGCAGACCATGTGAGGTAAGGAGGAGTCACCACACTGTTATGCAGCTTAGTTTTCTGCACTGGTTCACCATCTCGTGCACTGTGAGAGGGCGGAGCACCAGTTAACCCCGATAACAGGGCGCGCATTTCCTGTTGGTGTGCCTCATCCCGCTCCCGCTGCTGTGCTTCTTGTTGCTGTGTCAGCTCCATTTGCGTCGCAAGAAGGGTGGTCAGCCGTTCTAATTGCTGCTCCATCTTCTCGGCGTGAGAACAGCAAACAAATGCGCACACAATACAGCGTCACTGTCAGTCACTTTTAGGTTCCATAATCCTTCACTCGGCGATCCTACTCACTGCGCCATGTTTGCTACGTAGATGTGTTGACACCATCATCACCGAGGAACAGGGAAACACAATGGCAACGAGCAACGTGTATACTCTTGCTAGACAACAAGGTGCAGCAGGTGCGAGTACAGGGAGCTGTGCGTGGTGGAGGCACACTGGCCGTGCTCAAGTTTTCCTAAACCAAGTAACCTTTCATTCACGCCACGTATACAGCCCGAGGGAAGGCAGACAATCATTACCTCTTTACAGGCAAAGGGTATCATTCACACGTGAAACAAGATAACCGAACAATCATTCACTCTTCTCTTTCACGCTGCTATCATACAGTGGAGAATGCAGCTTTGTAGAAAATCTCAATTTCTTCTTTCTTCTCGTTTTCTTTCTTGTTGTTGTACCAGCTGTCTATGATTTTCCTTGTGAGTCGGTGGATATCCTTTTCACTGAAGCCGTTGTTGACTAAAACTTGAGATGAACGCTCAATTTCTTTGTGGACTTGCTTCCACGTACTGCAATGTTACTACTTGTTACTTGTTACTTGTTACTTGTTACTTGGGGTGTTTGTTCAAGGCTCCGCTCCACTGCGAGGCAGCGCTCAGCAAAGCCTCCCTCAAAAGCAACTAGCATCTATAATTGTCTTTGATTTCCATGCCGTTAAAATCATAAACTTCCTTGAACAAATATGTCGGAACATCAGAAAAAAAAAAATTCTTACCTTTATTCCTTTGGTTGGCTTGCACATTGGAAGGAGGCATTACAAGGGAGAGAGAGACAGGCTTATTGTGTAGAGGAAGCTGCAGAAGGTGCTGGAGATACTAGGGAAGGTGAATCAAGAGAGGCAAAACCTTACGTTTGGGAGCCATAACCAAGAGAGAGAGAGAGACAGTGCAAACAACCAAAATGGTGTATGTTCAGAGACTTGAGATGCCGTCTTCCTCGCCCTACAACCACAACAAAGCATATTCTTCCGCCGCGTGCCTAAAACTAGTTCGTATTTGTTTACATCGCTTACAACACTAAACCACGTAAGACGGAATGACACCTAATTTTTTTTTTTTTTTATGTTTTTGTGGGCGCGTTCGTAACCATGAAATGTCATAAGTCAAGACCGTCGTAACCTGAGGACTCCCTGTACTCGACATCCCATGTCAAGGTTATTTCTTGGCTCATGTAGTCTGTATGGGTCTGCATCGTGTTCCTTGGTATGTGCACATATGTATGAGTATCAGGGGTCATTTCTTTAATTTTTGCAGTATCATATTCACTCAGCCATGTTTCAGTCAAAGCAAGAATATCCAGATTCTCATCATTAAATAAAGTTCTGATTTCTATTGTCTTGTTTCCAACTGACTGGACATTTGATAAACCACATTTCAACATAGAGCTCACAGCATTAGTAGCCATGATCTATAATATTTCTGATCCTGTCAATCTCACTTTCCAACACAACACAGCAAGTATTCAGTATTCTGTTTCTTAAACCTCACACAGTTTATGCATTTCTTCTCTGTAGATGTGCAATCCTTGGACTTGTGGTTGCCGGCACATTTAAAGGAAACAGGATGCTCACCATTTTTCTTGGCATTGCAGTTTGCCTCAGTATGACCATACCTTTGACAATGTGTGAAGGCTCTTCTTATATAGGCGCCGATGGTGGAGTCCTTGTATTTCTGGGGGCACTCACTGCGTCCATTGAGGCAATATCCCGGGTTGGTGGGCTTCGTATAAACAGTAGTAATGAATTTCTCGTTTTCTTGGCTGATGAGGACGTCGAGGAAGGGCATGCTTCCGTCACTGCTGCTTTCTTTGGTGAAGGTAAGGCCAGAAACTTCTTGGAGGCGGAGTCGTACATGTTCGGCTTCTTCATTTTTGGTCTTGATAAAGATGTCATCTATATATCTGCAGTAGATCTCGGGTTTCTCAGTAGTACTGAAAACTTCTTTGATGCATCCCATGAAAAAGTTGGCCATTAGTAGTCCAAGGGGGGATCCCAAGGCAACTCTTGCCACTTGGCAATACTTGTCCCCTCAAGGGGAGATGAATGGTGCTTCCGTCATGTCCTCTCCAAACCCAGCATATATCAGAAAAGAGTTGAATGTGAGGTCTTAATAGATAACGTAAACAAGCTACTAGAGGGCGATAAAGTAGTGGTCAACCCTACTTTCAAGCAAGAACTTCTATCAGAAGTAACAAAATCAAGAGGACACTTCAAGAGTAACATCCTAGAGAAACGACACATCGATGCAGCGAAACAACTAAGATCTGACCCTAACATCACCATCAGAAGGGCCGACAAAGCCGCTGTTTACGTCCTCATAGACACCAATGAATACCTTGGGAAAATGGATTGCATCCTCAACGATACAATGAAATTCAAGAAGATAACAAGAAATCCTACTGAACAACTTAAGAAGAAAGTGAACAAACTTATAGCCAAAAATAATGCCACCAGCGACATCAAACTCAACCGACTACTCGGCGAATACGAAATGGGATACTGCTACAGCAACGTCAAGACTCACAAGCCGGGCAATAAACTAAGACCAATTATATCCCAAATACCTACCTCCACCTACACCATTTGGGATATAATTGGTCTTAGTTTATTGCCCGGCTTGTGAGTCTTGACGTTGCCGTAGCAGTATTCCATTTCGTATTCGCCGAGTAGTCGGTTGAGTTTGATGTCGCTGGTGGCATTATTTTTGGCTATAAGCTTGTTCACTTTCTTCTTAAGTTGTTCAGTAGGATTTCTTGTTATCTTCTTGAATTTCATTGTATCGTTGAGGATGCAATCCATTTTCCCAAGGTATTCGTTGGTGTCTATGAGGACATAAACAGCGGCTTTGTCAGCCCTTCTGATGGTGATGTTAGGGTCAGATCTTAGTTGTTTCGCTGCATTGATGTGTAGTTCCTCTAGGATGTTACTCTTGAAGTGTCCTTGATTTCATTGCTTCTGATAGAACTTCTTGCTTGAAAGTAGGGTTGAACACTACTTTATCGCCCTTTAGTAGCTTGTTTACATTATCTATTAAGACCTCACATTCAACTCTTTCCTGATATTTGCTGGGTTTGGAGAGGACATGACAGAAGCACCATTCATCTCCCTCGAGGGGACAAGTACAGTGCTTACTCCAATTTTGCGAGAAATGGGGCGGCATTGTGAGTCGCAAATTTGGAAATGGGGCGGCATTGTGAGTCGCAAATTTGGAAATCGCAAAATTGGAAGTATTATTCCTATGGGAAAAATTTAATATGGTGAACCCCTCGTCCATGATCGCCTAATTTTTCAATATTTTCCTAATATTTTGCCCATATTTATATCCCATATATATTGAGCCAGGTATCTTTCCATATGAATGATCACAGTATTTGTACAATGGCTACGAGAATAAAAAATCTGTCCACCATAGGTTTTTACAGCTTTATCAATTTTCTCACTGTTTTTAAACACCATTCTCACAGTTGATTCTCCCACACCAAACTCTCTGGAAATATCACAGTTCCTTTTTCCATCTCTTTTCATCTTAATTATCTTTATCTTCTACTCCAAAGTTAGCCTAATGTTTTTCTTGGTTGGTGGCGCCATGTCGCACAAAGTCGACCACAAGGATTCCTCCAAATTTGCAGAGAGAACTCCGTGGAGGTGTACGTGAACAAATGGAAGGCGGGAGGCAGCAGGGCAGTGTTGCCGGATGAGCTTAGTTGAATCACTGCCAGATTTTTATGAAAACTAGCCAAAAACCACCAAACTATGATAAATATAATATAAATATGATAATAATATAGTATAATATGATAAATATGAATAAATTAATAAAATATTACCTATATAATACAGTAATATATAATTTGCGGGAACGCTCTCTCTCCCGCCACCACTCGCAATACCAGGAGAAAGGAGCAAGATGGGGAAATTTTAAAAATGGCAACTTTTTGTCCTTGGTCGCAAAATTGGCGTATCACAAAATTTGAACTTGCAAAATTTGAGTAAGCACTGTATTGCCAAGTGGACGGAGTTGCCATAGGATCCCCCCTTGGAGTACTAATGGCCAACTTTTTCATGGGATGCATCGATGAAGAAGTTTTCAGCACTACTGAGAAACCCATGATCTACTGCAGATATGTAGATGACATCTTTATCAAGACCAAAAATGAAGAAGAAGCCAAACATCTATGACTCCGCCTCCAAGAAGTTTCTGGCCTTACCTTCACCAAAGAAAGCAGCAGTGACAGAAGCATGCCCTTCCTCGACGTCCTCATCAGCCAAGAAAACGAGAAATTAATTACAACTGTTTATACGAAGCCCACCAACCTGGGATATTGCCTCAATGGATGCAGTGAGTGCCCCCAGAAATACAAGAACTCCACCATCGGCACCTATATAAGAAGAGCCCTCACACATTGCAGAATGTGGAAGCAAGTCCACAAAGAAATTGAGCGTTCATCTCAAGTTTTAGTCAACAACGGCTTCAGTGAAAAGGATATCCACCAACTCACAAGGAAACTCATAGACAGCTGGTACAACAAGAAAGAAAAACGAGAAAAAAGAAGATATTGAGATTTTCTACAAAGCTACATTCTCCACTGCATACAAAGATGAGCAGATCATGAGACAGATAGTAATGAAAAAATATCAAACCATCAGACCCTAATACATCACTGAAGCTAACCATATATTACAAAACGAAGAAGACGCAACATCTTCTGCTTAAAAACAACCCTTCAAAAGAAAAAGAGACCCTCCAGAAGTCTCATCTCATCTATAGGTTCACATGCAACAGAGGAAACTGTGAATTCCTCCAACCAACCTATATTGGGATGACCACAACACAACTCTCCCGGCGACTAACACTCCACTTAGCATCTGGAGCACCCAAAAAACATATGCAAGAAACCCATGGAATGACCATCAACAAGGAAACTTTAGAAGAAAACACTGAAATCTTAGCAAATTGTAACGATTCAAGATGCCTTGCAATATTAGAAGCCCTCTACATCAAGGACACGAACCCAGCAATGAATCAGCAGGAAGATGATCTTCAAGCCTTGCCCAGTGCACGTAGAGCAAGAACTGCGCACCAGCTTGCTGAACAGACCCCGCTGCCGCGCACTAACCAATCACAAGTGAGGACGCACAGCCAGCGAGTCACCGAGGAGGAATAAATAGACCCCTCCCAGCCCAGTCACAGCATTCCCTCTGACACCAGGAGAAGAGATACACTACTGAGGAAGGGTCATCAGACCCGAAATCACAATTTAGCCAACATGACTAGCTTCAGCGAAGTCATACAAAAACTTGAAAAAGATAAAAAGACATCTATAAGATATAAAGAAAATATCTTAAAGAAAATAACAAATGCTGAACTAGCTATCACCTTCAATGAAACATATATATATATATATATATATATATATATATATATATATATATATATATATATATATATATATATGTATATATGTATATATATATACAGTAAGTCCTCATTATACAGTAGTTCTTTATCCGGCAAATTCAGTTACGGTATTTGGAAATTACTACCCTCGATTTGATATACGGTAAAAAAATTCACAGATACAGTATCCACTCGTCATCCGAGGGTCCAGCGCAAGGGAGCAAGGGTGATGACGTCATCCACACCACACCTCCCCGCCACTCAAAGTACTAACTTTAACTTGACCACTCTTGGAACCTCTTATCTCTTCCCTCCCCCCCTTTTTTAACTGCATTACATATTACTTACATGCATTACTAATTAGATGAATAAATGGAATATTAAAAAGTCTATTGTAAGCACAAATATATTCATAATAATTATGGCAAACATTTAAAGCCTACTACCAGCGGCAAACCATGCAGCAACTCATAAAGGGCACAGATTGGCCTGGCAAGCCCACTATCAGAGAATGGTGGAAGTTGTATAACATCAGGCACACTGTAGATAACATCAAGTCATCTTGAGACGAAGTGAAGACGTCTACCATGAACTTGGTGTGGAATAAAGTATGGCTAGAATGCGTGCATGACTTCCCAGGCTTCGCTGAAGACAACATTGGTGCGATCAGAAATGACATAACAAATCTGTGCCATAGGGGTGGCTTCAATGAAGTTGATGATGATGATGTTCAAGATCTTTTGGAAAACCATGCTGAATTTCTCTCAAATGATGAACTTATAGAGCTAGACAAGGCATCACAGGAGGCAGAAAAAGAGGGAGACGAGGAAGAAGAACCTGTGCGTGGCCTGGACATCAAAACTCTTAGAGAATGTCTTGGTGGTATCGAAAAAGCTCTGAAAACTCTGAACTCTGAAGGAACGTGACCCAAATTCTGTCAGGAGTAGCAAAATGGCACATGACGTAAAGAAAAGTGTCAAGATTTATCAAGAAATCTATGATGAAAAAACAAAAAAAAATAAACAGTCCTCTATCTACTCATTCTTCAAGCCAGTCAGACATGCCGTCCTTGTGCCGACCCTGCTACAGCTGGCCCTTCCTCAATATTCTCTTTCTTCAAACCAATGAAATGTGCCGACCCTGCTAAAGCTGGCCCATCTACATCTGCTTCTGACAGTGCAGACAACAACGTCTTATCCTTGTCTGCCCACTCAGCAGAAGATAAGTAAGGGCTGAAATCCCTACTGTCCCTTAGCCTCAGGAGGGACATCATCTAATAGAATACATGGCGATTGAAAGGTAAATAAAAAACATTTTCTGTTTATTTCTTTTGCGCAATACTTTACGTTTTTTATATATTTTTTTAATGATTTTTTTCATGTATTTTTATTTCTGTAGGTGTGACTTTCGACGTGCTGGAACACACTCCCTAATATTACATGTTATAATGGGTTCAGTATACGGTAAATTCAATATGCGGTAAGGTTTTCAGGAACACATATGTACTGTAAAACGAGGACTTACTGTACATGTATATTATATATGTATATATACATATATATATATATATATATATATATATATATATATATATATATATATATATATATATATATACACTCAACCCTCGATTTGCCGGACCTCCATTTGTCGGATTTCGGATTTGCCGGACAAGAGTCTGTGGGGAAAAAAAAAAAAAAAAAAAAAAAAAAGTCCGGGACAAGTCGATTTCAAACTACCGCGCCAGACAAAGTTCGCAAATCGGGCACTATAGATGGCAGCGCGGGCGGACATACACGTCTAGTACTGGACTGTAAACAAGTCTGCCGCGTCACACGAGTGTTGTGCTTACGTGTCGGCGGCATTGGCATGTGTTACGGCCCCACGTGGTGAGATGATGATGATGATGATGATGATGGTCGTCGGAGGTTTTGCCTTTGCCTCGGCACCTCCTGTTACTTCTATTCTTCCTGATCCTGCCTTTCTTTTATTTTTCTTTCTCTTGTCTTCCACATCTGGTGCAAAGTCTCTTTCTTCTCCTCAGTTTTGTTTTTCTGAACAAAAACGTCTGATTTATTTTCAACTTCCTGGTACAGCTGGTGCAGGTGCCGAAATGCCGTTAAAGACAACACTATGTTCCCACCGGAAATTTTGCCGTTAAACACGGGATTCCGGTAAATCGCGTGCCGTTAAAGCGGGTTCAACCTGTATAGGGTAAAGTCCGGCAAGGGGTAGACCCCGGACATTTTCCATTGCCGGACATTTGCCATTCCCGGACAAGCCTTCCCCTTTAGTCCGGCAAATCGAGGGTTGAGTGTATATATATATATATATATATATATATATATATATATATATATATATATATATATATATATATACATATACAGTCAACCCTCGGCTATCACGACTTCCGCTATCGCGTTTTATTGCTATCACGCACCCATGAAAAGCTGCTAAAATTTCATTATCGCGACCTCAGATGCCTGCTATCACGCGCCCAGCCATGAAGTCATGGGATATCTGAGCGCTCATTGGCCAAAACCGCCTTACCATCAAGATCAATACGGCTATTGCGTTTTCGGCTATAGTGCGGCTATTTCGGCCCCAATTGGGCGTGATAGCCGAGGGTTAAGTGTGTGTGTGTGTATATATATATATATATATATATATATATATATATATATATATATATATATATATATATATATAGAGGCAACCTCTGCTTAACGAAGGTTCACACAACGAAATTTCGCTGCAACGAAGGTTTCCTTTTACTACCATCTGCTCGTTTAACAAACACCAAATTCGCTTTAACAAAATTTTATCCAAGTAATTTTTTCCAAGTTTGAAAGCCCCACCGTATCACGCAAGCCGACAGGCTTTTGAATACACCAGCGCCTCTCGTGGAAAAAACGCGTACCACTCACTGCCCCTAGTTCAAAACAATAACAGTGTCAGCAGTAGCTCGTCTTCCATCACTCTACATGCCACCAAAACGCCATGCAATGTCACCTAGCACTGCTAAGACCAGGAAGTCTCTTACTCTCGAAGTGAAGCTAGATATTATTCACAGACACGAGACAAGAAAACTAATAGCATTGCTTCCCACCATGGCTTGACTCCATCTACTGTCTACCATTTTCAAGTCAGCACACACTCAACCTTTCCTTCTGGCAATCGTATATATACGATTGCATCAATGCGTCCATAGCAACGGCGATCATACCCGTAATCAAGAATTTTCGCGCCTCAATTTTGAGCTCCAAGCACGGTTTCTCGAGTCAGATTGGTGAGTGAAAGTGTCTGGCATGTTTCCACATGTAGTGTTGTCACTAGCTCTGGAAATTTAGCAGTAACTAAGCTATTTTCCCTTTCTCTGGGCGACACTTGGCAACCCCAGCAACCCGCCAGGTGGAGAGCACCATGATAAGTGCAAAGAGACATCCTGATAACAGCGAAGGATCTCAGATCATAACTCACCATGGAGCAGGACAGAACATATGTATTTAGCAGTGCTTCTGAGTTTGAAGACAGTGACAGTGAATATTTTGAAGAAGAAACTGAAAAAAGCGAAGACATTAGTGAGGACTCGGAAAGTGAAAAAAAATATTACCTATCATTCTTTCATGTTAATTTTTTCATTATCTTCGATTTTATAATAAAATGGTAGAAGGTAACTTGTCAGAGTGAGAGAGAGAGAGAGAGAGAGAGAGAGAGAGAGAGAGAGAGAGAGAGAGAGAGAGAGAGAGAGAGAGAGAGAGAGAGAGAGAGAGAGAGAGAGAGAGAGAGAGAGTGTGTGTGTGTGTGTGTGTGTGTGTGTGTGTGTGTGTGTGTGTGTGTGTGTGTGTGTGTGTGTGTGTGTGTGTGTGTGTGTGTGTGTGTGTGTGTGTGTGTGTGTGTGTGTGTGTGTTACCTAGTTGTAGTTTTACAGGGCCTAGGCTTTATGCTCGTGTGGCCCGTCTCCATATCTACACTTATCCAATCTTACTTTAAAAGTGTGCACACTCGTTGCAGACACTACTTCTTCATTTAAACTGTTCCACGTCTCAATACATCACTGGGAAACTATATTTTTTAATATCTCTCAGACATCTTCCTTTTCTCAGCTTTTTACTATGCGATCTTGTGCTTCGGATGTCATATTCTTCTCTCAGGATCAGTTTCTCATTATCCACTTGGTCCATTCCGTTGATCAATTTATAAACTTGTATCAGGTCTCCTCTCTCCCTTCTTTGTTCCAGGGTTGGTAGATCCATAGCCTTTAGTCTCTCCTCATATGTCATCCCTTCAAATTCTGGAACCATTCTTGTAACTTTTCTTTGTAGCCTCTCCAATTTCTTTATGTGTTTCTTTTTATGAGGGGTCCACACTACTCCTGCATATTCCAATCTGGGTCTTATTATAGTACTTATCAATTTCTTCATCATTTCTTTGTCCATGTAGTGAAATGCTACTCCAATATTCCTTAGCAAATTATGTTTCTCTAAAAATTCTATCAATATGGCTTACTGGTTGATTGTTTTCTTCCATCGTCACTCCTAAGTCCTTTTCCTTTTTGACTTTCTCCAGTTCTACTCCATCTCCCATCTTATAGATTCCCATAGATCGTCTTTCACTCTTTCCCATTTCCATGATATGGCTTTTGTTCACATTGAATTCCATTTCCCACTTCTTACTCCATTCCCAGATCTTATTTAGGTCTTCTTGCAGTATTTCACAATCCTCCTTTTGCTTTATAACTCTGCACAGTTTCGTATCGTCCGCAAACAAATTTATGTAGCTGTTCACTCCTTCTGGCATGTCGTTAATATAAATGAGGAAAAGTATTGGTGCCAATACTGACCCCTGTGGCACTCCGCTTTCTACTGCTCTCCTCTTTGACTTCATATCTTTAACTACCGTCCTTATTTCTCTCCCCCTCAAATAATTTTCTATCCATCTCAATGTGCTTCCTTTTAAGCCACCCTTCTCCTCTAACTTCCACAGTAATCTTGCATGTGGCACTTTGTCAAACGCCTTTTTTAAATCCAAATAAATGCAGTCAACCCATCCCTCTCTCTCTTGTACTCTATCAACTATTCTAGAAAAGAAACTCAATAAATTAGTTACACAAGACCGTCCTTTTCTAAAACCAAATTGGCTATTTGATATTAATTTGTTGTCTTCAAGGATCTCGATCCATTGTTTCTTTATTATTCTTTCACACATCTTGCATATTACACTAGTTAGTGATACCAGTCTGTAATTTAAAGGTTCTTCCTTCCTTCCACTCTTATATATGGGAACCACCTCAGCTCTTTTCCATTCTACTGGTACTGTTCCATTTTCTATTGAGCATTTTATAATGTTGTATATAGGACTTGATAGTTCTTCCCTACATTCTTTCAGTATTCTGCCTGAGACTTCATCCAGTCACATTGCCTGCGTGCACACTCTCTCTCTCTCTCTCTCTCTCTCTCTCTCTCTCTCTCTCTTGAGGGAAATTGTACACTTCCAATGAGAGAGAGAGAGAGAGAGAGAGAGAGAGAGAGAGAGAGAGAGAGAGAGAGAGAGAGAGAGAGAGAGAGAGAGAGAGAGAGAGAGAGAGAGAGAGAGATAATGTTATTTGCCTGAAACTTGATATGAAAAGGATGAAATCTCTCTCTCTCTCTCTCTCTCTCTCTCTCTCTCTCTCTCTCTCTCTCTCTCATTGGAAGTGTACAATTTCCCCTCCAAGATGAGAGAGAGAGAGAGAGAGAGAGAGAGAGAGAGAGAGAGAGAGAGAGAGAGAGAGAGAGAGAGAGAGAGAGAGAGAGAGAGAGAGAGAGAGAGAGAGAGAGAGAGAGAGAGAGAGAGAGTGTGTGTGTGTGCACGCAGTGTCATCGCTCTCCGGTCTGTTTCTGGAAGACGGATCACACAGCGGGAGGAGGAGCAATCCTTGATAAGGCATAAACTGAACTTTCAGAGGTCACATCGAGCTACAAAGTACATCATTGTATTCAGAATAACAAAGAGAAAATAATTATTAGTATTCAAATAGTTTTCTGACAATTTCTAGGTTTACCATTTTTAGCCGTCATAGCAAATGGGAAAATAGTTTAAGCGCCAGAAGGAAAGGGTTAAGAAGGCTGGTGAGATCATATCTTCCTTGCAAACTAAAAGAACCACCTGAACTTGTGACCCTGCAATGGATGAAATGGAAAGCCTTGTGGAAATGTGGTACATAAGTTTTGTATGCGGTACAATGATGCGCCCTTTGTCTACATTCCACAGGTTGCCAGCTAGTGTATTTCCCGCTCCACTCTCCCTCCCTTCATAAATTTAAGATCATCAGCATTATAAAGTTACTTACATACATACATTAGTGTACATCATAATGACTTAGTCTTAAATTAAACTGCTTAAATGTTTAACTTCATAATTTTTACTTTCATTAAACCTTTTACCATACCATGATGCACTTTTGCTTTGTTTACTCTCAATGGAAGCTCAGGTCAGGAGTTAAACTTGTTATAATTGGTTCACTTAACGAAAATTAGCTTAACAAACGGTTTTTAGGAACGTAACACCTTCCTTAAGCAGGGGTAGCCTGTATATATATATATATATATATATATATATATATATATATATATATATATATATATATATATATATATATATATATATATATATATATATATATATATATATATATATATATATATATATATATATATATATATATATATATATATATATATATATATTTGCATTTAGCTGATGCTGTATGATTCAATATAATCACATGCAGCATGAAGAAGCCTAGAACTAATTCAACAAGAATATCATAACAATATGAAAGATTATATCAATAATGAGGACTAAACCACATTTTTCAACTTACCTGAGCATCATTCAATTCTTCAAGTATGGTTGTGTTCTCCTTCAAAGTGTCACACACACACATGAACTCCACTTCCCGATGATTACTGAAGAACCGTGTTCTAATAGCTTGAACAACATGTGTAGCAGATAACCCCTTAGGTACCTGAAAGATTGAATTACCATGATTATTATAACATGTCATTATAATTAATTTTTTTCCTCTTTAAAGAAAAAACAACACTGAAAAATTATTCCTAGCTCTTTCTACTCATCTCCTTGTAGCCATCTCTTAGGCATGAAGGAAATTCAGATGCACACTACTTATATTATCAACCACTTGATAGACTAAGGACCAAACTGCTACAAAGTGGTATACTCCACAAAGTACTGAGTAATAGGATTACCATATCCCTTAGCCTCCAATTTTGGATATTTCTTTTGACCTTTAATTTGGGATTAACAGCTAATTGAAACTTTGATTGCTTTTTATTTTTAGTTCTTTCAATTGCCCTTGGGCAGTGCCACTTATATAAAAAATCAAATTCTTTGCAGAATTTCAATCTTGTATGAATTTGTAACTATGTCAGCCTTTCCTCAAGTGTCATATAGCTTTGTGAGCTATTTCAGTCCTCTTAATCTCCTCTTTTCTCTTATTTTCATGAACTTCTGCACTCTTGCATCCATCACACCTAACATACTCATATACATTCTCTTAGTCATCCAGTCCTTAAATTCCATCTTTGCATGCTTTAATCCTCTCAACCATTTCTTTCAAATACTCTAGCACTTGGTTTCATTTTACTTCTTCAATGGAAGTAAATTATATCATACAAATATACATTATCTTAGCCATTTCATTATTTATGAATTATATTTCCTGCATATCACCTTAGAATGTTGTATTGCATTAAATCCTTTCTTTGATTAAGATGAAGGTTAGTGAGGAAGGAGGAAGTTTCAGCAAAGATGTTAACTGGATCAGATTTTTACTATTAAATTTATAACAAGTGAGTACTTAGGAAAGAATGAAAAGTTGTATGCAACATTCCTGGAACTAGAGAAAATGTATATTGGGGTGAATAGAGAAGCCCTTCTTAAAATAGATAGAGGAGATCAGTTGTTACAGGAAATTAAGATAGAGCTTCAAGAGGTCCACAACAGGAACAGAGGTGAAGCAAGGATGTGTGATGTCTCCAGCTATTTAGCATATTCGTGGATAGCTGCTAGAGGAGGGAGAATTGAGTTGAATAAAATGCAGCAACATCCCTGTTTGCAGATGACAATGTCTTCCTAACAGCAAGTGAAAAGAAACAACAGTGAGTTATGGTTAATTTCCATTGGGTGTAAGTGAAGTTCAAATTGAAGGTAAATGCTAGAAAAGAAGTAGTGATGGTGTTTGAGAAGAGAAGTGGAGATGTGTGTTTCTAAGATACCTTAAAGGGTGAAAATACACATTTATTAGAGAATGACAATCAATGAATTTAAATATCTGAGAAATAATACAGTAGACACCTGCCAAAACAATAATTTACTCCCAGTGTGGCTTAATATCACTAATTCTAATCTAGTAGACTAGTTTATGGGGTGCTGTGTACTTACCATTAAAATTGGCTGTGACCTTACTGAAGATTTTCCTTTGTATATCACAACTCAAGGGGCAGACACAGCCTGTCCACTGAAGACAACTCTCCTCCTTCACACAAAACTACATGCACCTAATAACACACACCATTCTTAATATTAGAAGTTAAAAATGGCAACCCCTACACCAGCCTCAGAGCCCCCTTCTGAGTAGGAAGACCACAAATGCACCCAGGTCAGATTACTCTTCCAGTATTGATTCTAAATGTTTTAACACCCCCTCAACTTTTTCTTCATTAATTTCAACATTCGTAGTCTTGGATCTAATCTTCATTCAGTAAAACACAGCCTCTCCTCTACTAAAAATCATCTTTTTCTCATGGAAACACGTGTCTGAGGAAGCTGACAGTAGCCCATTTTCTGTTTCATCCCCCTTTCTCTATCGTCTTTTTCCTTCCAAAGCTGGATGCTGCATCTATGAGTGCAACAACTTGACTTGCTCTTGTGTCTACACTCTTGAATCTTCCAAGTTTTCCACCATCTGGCTACAACTTCAGAATCACTCTCTAACTAAATTCATCTATCCTATCTACCTCTAACCTGACTTCTCTGATAATAAGAAATTCTTTCACTACGTATTTAATTTGAGGAACACATTCTGTCTCTCTATCATCTTAAAGAGATCTCCATCCTTAGAGTCTTAAATGTTCACCACTAGCTTTGGCTTTCCTCTCCCACCATTCTGGTAAACTAGCCTTCAACTTTGCTATCCTCCATGACATAAAGCAACTGGTGCAACATCCTACTCATATTCCTGATTGTCTTGGAGATACGCCCAAAATTCTTGACCTTTTCATTACCTCTAATATTTCTTTTATGCTGTCACCCTATCATCTCCTTTGGGCTCCTCCAACCACAATCTCATTTCTGTATCTTGTCCTATTTCTCCAATCACTCTTCAGGATCCCCCAAAGCGGAGGTGCCTCTGGTGTTATGCCTCTGCCAGTTGGGGAGGACCTGAGGAGATATTATGCTGATTTTCCCTAGAATGATTACTGTTTCCATGTCAGAGACCCATCTCTTTGTGCTGAGCTCATAACAGAGGTCATAGTGTCTGGCATGGAGGCATACATTCCTCAATCTTTCTTTAAATTTAAACCTACCAAATCTTGGTTTAATGCAACCTGTTCTCATGCTATACATGATAGAGACATTGTCCACAAAAGGTACGAGTACTTGAGCCTTCCATCACCTGAATCTCATGCACTTTATATTTCTGCTGGAATCATGCCAAGTCTGTTCTTCAACTTGCCAAAAACTCCTTCACTATACTAAAACCCATCCCTACCTACCCATAGGGCGTTGGCCATGTCTGCTGTGAGACTATGCCAAATCTCCAATAAAAACAAACTACTCACTGTCCTGTAGTCATAGCATTATAAAAAAAAATAACATTCTCAGAACATTCAGAAACCTTAATTAAGTGGTAGATGATATAAATAATTGTCATATACGAAAATAAATCAAGCTAGTTCATATACATGGACGGTGATGTGTCATATCAGGTCAGGCGACGTTGCCACTCACGACCCAGGTGGAATTTCCCGGGGAGGTTGAGGGGGTGAGTCAGGTCGCCACGCACGTGTCGCTTCACTTCTCCTCTGGTCACTACCATGGAAGGACCCCCTGACGCTTCCCCGTCATACACTGTCTTGCGCAGCCAGACCAAGGAATTCATATTCCGCCTTAAAAGATATTTCTTGCAAGAGAAAGCAAATCGGGCAACACTCTTACCTTTAACTCACGCAAGGAACCACTCAATATATTACTATGTTTCTACTCGTATGTGCACTTATTTGACAAACATGTAAATTACTTGTCTCATTTTCATGTATATAACCAGAATCTTTATTGCATTTAATGTACTATATAGCTGCATAGGTATTTGGGTCTCTTCTGACTTCTTTTAATGAAGTAGAGAACGATCATCACTCCGTTTTCTTTGAAGAAGGTACTGGTATAGCAGTGGCAACGTCGCACCCAAGAGGAGCCACATCTTGTGGGTAGCTACAGATGAGTTCTAGTATAATAGAAAATGTCAAAACCTTTTGAAATTGAACACCCCTTGAGACGTCTGCCATCTGGCCAAAAACATCTCCAATGACTTTACTTCTTCACCTTTCCCTCCTTTAATTCATCCTGATGGCACCATTGCCATCTCATCTCCTTCTAAAGTTAAACTCTTCTCTCAAACCTTTAGTATAAACTCTATTTCCTTATGCCAACTCTTCTCTCAAACCTTTAGTATAAACTCTTGTGCCTTCAATTAAAATTCTTTACAAAGATGCTTTCCATGCCTTCAATTAAAATTTTTTACAATGATGCTTTCCATGCCTCCACTGGCCTAAACCCTAAGAAGGCTTGCCTGGTCAAACTCTTTCACTACATCTATTGGCTTCTATCTTTCCTTTTTGCTGGAAATTTTCCTACATTCAGCATGTTCCTAAAAAAAGGGTGATTATTTAATCCCTCAAATTATTACCCTATTGCTTTACGAGTAATCTCTTACTTATCTATTTTAATCTATCCTCAAAAGAAAGATTCTTAAACATTTATCACTTCACAATATTCTATCTGATCACCAATATGGCTTTCGTAAAGGCTACTTTACAAATCTTCTCACTTTCCTTTCTGAGTCTTGGTCATCCTCTTTGAGATTTAAGTGGAACTTTTGCTGTTGCCTTGCATATATCAAAAGCTTTTGATAGGATCTGTCACAAAGTTCTTATCTCCAAACAACCCTCCAACAGCTTCTATTCTTTTCTCCACAACTCCATCTCAAGTTTTCTCTCTGAGCATTCTATTACTAATATGGAGATAGCCCCTGTTGTTCTCCTAAATCTATTAACAATGGTGTTCCTCTGGGTTGTGTCCTGTCACCCTCTCCCTTTCTATTGTTCATCAATGATCTTCTAAACCAAACTTCTTATTTGATCCACTTTTATGCTCATGATACCACCCTACACTTTTCCATGTCTTTTCAGGGATGACCAACCCTTCAGGAAGTCAATTGATCATTCAGGGACAGAACACCTGATTTCAGTTCTCTAAAATTAGGACAGAGAAAACTTAGTAGAATTCAATGCCTCAAAAACTCAATTCCTCCACCTAACAATTTGACACAATCTACCAGACAACTATCCCCTCTTCATTAACACTCAACTGTTCCCCTCTTCTACAATGAATATCCTCAGTCTGTCCTTTACTTATAATCTAAACTGGAAACTTGCATCTTTTCTCTAACTAAAACAGCATCTATGAAATTAGGCGTTCTGAGCCATCTCTGCCAGTTTTTCTCACCTCCTCAACTGCTAGCTCCATACATGGGCAGATAAGGCCTATGTATGGAGTACTCTTTACATGTATGGGGGATGTTCTACTCACACTATTTAATTAGACAGGCTGGAATCAGAAGCTTTTCGTCTTATCAACTCTTCTCCTTTGATTAATTGTCATCAGCCTCTTTCTCACTGACACAATGTTGCATCTCTTGCTATCTTCTACTACTATTGTCATGCAACTCTCTTCTGATCTTGTTTACTGCATGTCTCTCCTCTTCCCATGGCCTTGCTGCACAAGACTTTCTTCTTTCTCCTACTTTTATTTTGTCCACCTCTCGAATGCAAAAGTTAAATGTTACTCTCAATCATGCATCCCTTTCTCTAGTAAACTCTGAAACTGGCTATCTGCTTCTGTATTTCCATCTTCCTATGACCTAAATTCATGTAAGATTTCAAGATATTCCATTCTTTTAGCTAACTCTCCCAGACCACCAGCCTGTTCTCAGAGGATGCTCACAAGAGGTACTTGAGCCTTCCATCACCTGAATCTCATGCACTCTATATTTCTGCCTGGAATCATGCCAAGTCTGTTCTTCAACTTGCCAAACACTCCTTCATAAATAGAAAATGTCAGCCTTTCAAACTCTAACTCCCCTCGAGACTTCTAGCATCTGGCCAAAAACATATCTAATAACTTTACTTCTTCATCTTTCCCTCCTTTATTTCATCCTGATGGCACCACTACCATCTCAACTATCTCTAAAGCTGAAATTTTCTCTCAAACCTTTGCTCACAACTCCACCTAGGATGATTTTGGGCTTGTCCCTCACTCTCCTCCTCCCTCTGACTATTTCAAGGCTTCAATTAAAATTCTTCATAATGATGTTTTTCGTGTGTTTGCAAGCCTAAACCCTTGGAATGCTTATGGACCTGATCGGGTCCCTTATACTGTTCTCAAAAAACTGTGCTTTCGTACTTGCATCTTGCCTGGCCAAACTCTTCCAACTATGTCTATCAATTTATATGTTTTCTTCTTGCTGGAAGTTTGCCTACATTCAGTCTGTTCCTAAAAAGGGTTCTAATCCCTCAAACTACCACCCTATAGCTTTAATCTCTTGATTGTCTAAAGTTTTTGAATTTATCCTCAATAGGAAGATTCTTAAACATCGGTCACTTCAAAATCTTCTATCTGATCGCCAGTATGGCTTTTATTGATGTCGGTCTTTTTTTTTTATGTAAGACGAAGACCTGCCAAGGGCAACAAAATATATTAAAAAAAAAAAAGGCATACTGAAACTGCAGGTTCCCTAAAAGATTTTAAAGAAATTAGCCAAAAAATAGGGACAAATGTTTTAAAACCTCCCTCTTAAAAGAAATCAAGTCGCAGGAAGATGGAAATGCAGAAGCAGGAAGAGAGTTCCAGAGTTTACCAATGAAAGGTATGAATGATTGCAAGTACTGGTTAACTCTTACATTTGAGAGTTGGACAGAATACGGATGAGAGGAAGAAGAAAGCCTTGTGCAGCGAGGCTGCAGGAGGAGGGGAGGCATGCAGTTAGCAAGATCAGTAAAGCAGTTAGCATGAAAATAGCGATAAAAGATAGAAAGAGATGCAACGTTCCAACGGTGAGAAAGAGGCTAAAGACAGTCAGTTAGAGGAGGGGAGGTGATGAGATGAAAAGCTTTTGATTCCATAAAAGAATCAAAAGAATTCGTCAAAATTCAGGGACAAATGTTTCAACACCTCTCTCTTAAAAGAAGTTAAATCGTTGGAAGATGGAAATATAGAAGCAGGCATGGAGTTCCACAGTTTACCAGTGCAAGATATGAATGACTGAGAATTCTGGTATTAGAAGGTTGGACAGAACAGGGGTGAGAGGAAGAAGAAAGCCAGCCTTGTGCAGCAAGGCCGCAGGAGGAGCAGAGGCATGCAGTTAACAAGATCAGTAGACCAGTTAGCATGAAAATAGCAATAAAAGATAGAAAGAGATGCAACATTTCAGTGGTGAGAAAGAGGCTGAAGACAGTCAATCAGAGGAGGGGAGTTGATGAGGCGAAAAGCCTTTTATTCCACTCTATCTAATAAAACTGTGTGAGTGGAACCCTCCCAAACATGTGAAGAGTGCTCCATACAAGGACAGATAAAGCCCTTGTACAGAATTAGCAGTTGCAGGAGCAAGAAAAACTGACGGAGATGCCTCAGAACACCTAACTTCACAGAAGCTGTTTTAGCAAGAGATGTGATGTGAAGTTTCCAGTTAAGATTATGAGTAAAGAACAGATTGATGATATTCAGTGTAAAAGAGAGTGATAGTTGAGTGTCATTGAAGATCAAAAGTGTGTAGCAAGTGCTTGTAGCTTTGTGAAAAGGAGGACAACAGTCTTTAGAGGGCAGGCTGTGACTGCCCCCTTGAGAGGATGAAGAGCCAAGAGTTTGTAAACAAAACATCCATGAGTAAAAATTATATATGTGAGGAAGGGCACTTGAAAGATGAAAGAAAAGATTAAAGGAATACATGTGTGCAAGAGGTGTCAGGAAAGGCCAACACTTGAACAAGTAAAAAGGGAATGTGTGGATAGGAAAAGGTGGAGATTCTTTTACCATGGTCACCCTCATAAGGAAAGCTCCCAGAGAGTAAGTATCAGAAAGATAAATACATATGAATACCTATTAGCAATAAAATTCTCCTTCTCAGTACAAATAACAAGAACTAAAATTTTAAGTAAAAAACTTTTTATTACTATTCAATAAGCAAGCAGCATACCACATACCTGACAATTTTCTATGTCCCAAAATACTCCAATTGGTGGAAGACGTCCCAAATAAGAATTCTTTTGACATGCTTGTCTGTCTGTCTCTTTTTGATCTTCTTCTTCCAGTTGTTCTATACATTTCAAATCTTGTTCAAAATCATCTGTATTTGATATCAAATCCACTTCAGCTCCACAGGATGTGTTTTCATTGCTAGATTCTGTATCTTGTGAATGTGTAAATCTCTTTGGAGTCAATAACACATCCAATGGCTTAAAATTGTCTTTTAGACTTAAACCTTTACAATTTAATTGGGACATTTGTGGAGTGGCTCTTGAACAATCTCCTCTATTATAGCTCCAAGTATTCACTTTTGTACTGACATCAGGATTTTCATAAATATCTGTTCCTCTTGCAGGAGTATTTGAAGGACTGAAGCTACATGGAATGTGTCCATTATACCGAAAATATAATGACTCTGATAAAAAAGCTCCAGGTGTCATCAGAGTAGCATCCAAATTAGTTTCTGTGTTTAAAGTTCCATTGTATTCAGAAGTCTGTGGTACACATTTCATACTACTGCTTTTATCTATTTCTCTTGAGGACAGTATCTGCATACCCTTATAAGGTAAAGAAAACTGTGATACTGATGCAGGTACAGATACTGAAAGTGTGTTGCTAGTATGAGCTGTGTTAGATGTGGTAATTGTAACAACTTCTTTCCCTTCCATTATTTCCATCAATGGATAAAGACTTTCATGCTCTTTTTTACTCATTATTGGCCCATAATCTTCAAAACTCAAAGAGTCAAGATATGTTCCAGACACAGAACTACTAGTGCTGCTAGAACTATAAAACCACTGATCACTAGCATGTCTGCTGGTAGTATAACTAATACTACAATTTGTCATACTGGTAGTATCACAGGAAGAGTTTGAGGTACTATCAAAACTTGAACATTTTTCCACTGGGAAGGAAAAATCTGTAGGTCCAAGGAGTAAGGTGCATGGTGGACTTGGTGGTGGAGGCAAACTCTCAGGAAATTCTGGAAAAAAAATAATAAATAAATAAAACAAAAAAATCAAATCAATCTTACCCCAATAGTATAATAAAGAAAAGAAACTTGCATATTATAACTAGCACTGATGATTTACATATGAACTATCAATAAACAAAATTTTTAAATATAAATATTGTTGACTGGCTTTTACCATCTCATTAGAAAACAAAATCATGTTTAAATATTCATTCTAAACTTCTAAAAACTTGTGAACATTCATTGATTTTAAAAACCTAATAAGAAATCTACATCCAGTAAGGAATTCTCCTTCAATACACTGTTTATGTATCTTTAAATGTGACAAAAAGATGTTCACAATAGCTAAGTCCACACATAGGTTCGAGTCCCACTACATATAGATTTGAAACTGTGCCATTTGTCAAGTGGTTTAAAGTTACTTACATGTCACCAAGATACTCATGATGATGTGCTTGGGTGCTTGGGTGGTGATATGGGACCTAATATGGGTACCACTATAAATAAAATTGCCTGCGCTACTAATGGATGGAAGCTTAACAGCACTTCCCACATATACTCTTCAAGTATGCCTATAGGCACTATAGGCCATAACATTAAAAAGAAAAAAAAATGCAATACCCATGAAACTTCTCTAATCCAAGAGCACTGTCCTTACAAATAAACACAAAGTAAGACTATTTTCTTCCATAGGAAACCATATGGTATGTTTTTTTTGTTTTTTTTCATAAACACTATATCAGTTAAGCTCTTACTTAAAATAAGAAGCTAGTAACAATGCATGTATAGCCGCTTTCTACATCAATTAGTTTTGTGATTTTGCCTTATACATTTAAGCCTCCATAGCTGTCAAATTTTAGAGCAAAACTCATTAAAATGTGCAATCACTACAGGCATTACTTTTCAATATGTAAATATGCACACACACACACACACACACACACACACACACACACACACACACAATGAACTGGCAGCAGCAGTAAGGGAAAAGAATAATGAAAGGTCAGAAGAGGAGAAGAAGGCATTTTTTTGGAGAATTCTAGGAGACAGGATAAGGAAATGGTATATAAACGAGAAGGAAGAGAAAAAAGTGGAACAAGTTTAACTAAAAATGATAAAGGCAAAAGACTAAAAATGATGTATACGAACATAGACAGGCTTTTATCAAGTAAATTAGAATTAAGAGATTACATAAGGAAAGAAAATCCAGATATTATATGCCTGGCTGAAACAAAACTAAATGAGGAAATCAAAATAGTCTTGGATAATAGGTATAATGTATGGAGAAGGGACAGAGTGGGTAAAGAAGGAGGAGGAGTCATGATAATGTTAAGGAAGGAGATAGTGATCAATCAAGTGGAATGTGGGGAAGGAAAAGCAGAAGTATTGTATATTAAGATGCATATTAATAAAAAGAGATAACAATCATTGTAACATATGTGCCACCAAAACAAATTCATGGACCAATCAAGAATATAAAGACATGATAGATGACACAATAAGGAGTCTAATGAGAATCGTTAAAGAAAGGAGAAAAGTGATATTAGTAGGAGATTTCAACTGTAAAGAAGTGGACTGGGAAAATTATGAAAGTGGTATGGGGAAGAAGCCTGGGAGAAAGATTCTTGAACCTAATGATAGACAATATGATGGACCAGAGAGTAAAGGAATGCACAAGATTCAGAGGAAACGACGAGCCGGCGAGATTGGACCTAGTTTTTACAAGGGGTATACAAATGAATGACGATATAAGATATAAGTGCCCATTGGGAAAGAGTGACCATGCAATATTAGAAATAGATATAGAAGAAGGAAAGGAAGATAGAGATGATTCATACAAAGGAGACCGATTAAATTACAGAAAGGCTGATATTGAGAATCTCAAGAACTATTTTAAAAACGTAGACTGGGAGGAGATGGAAAACTCAGAGACAATGCAAGACAAATATAACTTATTTTTGGAAATATACAAAACAGGAGTCAGGGAATATGTCCCAAAATATAGACCAAAAGAAGAAGGAAAGAAAGATTGGTTTAATGCAAGGTGTGCTAGGGCAAAGGAGAAAAGAGATGGAGCATGGAAAAGGTGGAGGAGAAATAGGAATCCAACAAACAAGGAAAACTTCAAGGCAGCGAGAAATGAATATGTTAAGGTGAGGAAGGAAGAGGAAAAGAACTTCAAAAAAGATATTGTCGAAAAATGTAAGGAGCAACCAAAATTGTTCTATAGATTCATAAATGGAAAAATTAGGCAAAAAGAAACAATAGAAAGGTTAAAAGGAGAGAACGGGATGGTGGAAGACCCAAAATGTATGGCAGAACTATTAAATAAAAAATTCCAGGAGGTCTTTACTAAAGAATCCAAATTTGAGAGGCCACAGGGTAATAGAGACACAATCTATATGAAAGAGATTAAAGTAACCAAGCTTGAAATAAAAGAGTTAATGAAGGAACTGGATGAAGAGAAGGCAATGGGACCGGATGAAGTCTCAGGCAGAATACTGAAAGAATGTAGGGAAGAACTAGCAAGTCCTATATACAACATCATAAAATGCTCAATAGAAAATGGAACAGTGCCAGTAGAATGGAAAAGAGCTGAGGTGGTTCCCATATATAAGAGTGGAAGGAAAGAAGAACCTTTAAATTACAGACCGGTATCACTAACTAGTGTAATATGCAAGATGTGTGAAAGAATAATAAAGAAACAATGGATCGAGTTCCTTGAAGACAACAAATTAATATCAAATAGCCAATTTGGTTTTAGAAAAGGACGGTCTTGTGTAACTAATTTATTGAGTTTCTATTCTAGAATAGTTGATAGAGTACAAGAGAGAGAGGATGGGTTGACTGCATCTATTTGGATTTAAAAAGGCGTTTGACAAAGTGCCACATGCAAGATTACTGTGGAAGTTAGAGGAGAAGGGTGGCTTAAAAGGAAGCACATTGAGATGGATAGAAAATTATTTGAGGGGGAGAGAAATAAGGACGGTAGTTAAAGATATGAAGTCCAAGTGGAGAGCAGTAGAAAGCGGAGTGCCACAGGGGTCAGTATTGGCACCAATACTTTTCCTCATTTATATTAACGACATGCCAGAAGGAGTGAACAGCTACATAAATTTGTTTGCGGATGATACGAAACTGTGCAGAGTTATAAAGCAAAAGGAGGATTGTGAAATACTGCAAGAAGACCTAAATAAGATCTGGGAATGGAGTAAGAAATGGGAAATGGAATTCAATGTGAACAAAAGCCATGTCATGGAAATGGGAAAGAGTGAAAGACGACCTGTGGGAATCTATAAGATGGGAGATGGAGTAGAACTGGAGAAAGTCAAAAGGAAAAGGACTTAGGAGTGACGATGGAAGAAAACAATCAACCAGTAAGCCATATTGATAGAATTTTTAGAGAAACATATAATTTGCTGAGGAATATTGGAGTAGCATTTCACTACATGGACAAAGAAATGATGAAGAAATTGATAAATACTATAATAAGACCTAGATTGGAATATGCAGGAGTAGTGTGGACCCCTCATAAAAAGAAACACATAAGAAAATTGGAGAGGCTACAAAAATGGCTACAAGAATGGTCCCAGAACTTGAAGGGATGACATATGAGGAGAGACTAAAGGCTATGGATCTACCAACCTTGGAACAAAGAAGGAGAGAGGAGACCTGATACAAGTCTATAAATTGATCAACGGAATGGACCAAGTGGATAATGAGAAACTGATCCTGAGAGAAGAATATGACATCCAAGCACAAGATCGCATAGTAAAAAGCTGAGAAAGGGAAGATGTCTGAGAGATATTAAAAAATATAGTTTCCCGCAGAGATGTATTGAGACGTGGAACAGTTTAGATGAAGAAGTAGTGTCTGCAAAGAGTGTGCACACTTTTAAAGTAAGATTGGATAAGTGTAGATATGGAGACGGGGCCACACGAGCATAAAGCCCAGGCCCTGTAAAACTACAACTAGGTAAATACAACTAGGTAAATACATACACACACACCAATGAAGAATATAAAGACATGATAGATGACACAATAAGGAGCCTGACGAGAGTCATAAAAGAAGGGAGAAAAGTTATATTAGTAGATTTCAACTGTAAGGAGGTGGACTGGGAAAATTATGAAAGTGGTATGGGAGAAGAACCTGGGGAGAAAGATTTCTGAATCTAATGATAGATAATATGATGGACCAAAGAGTAAAGGAAAACACAAGATTTAGAGGAAACAACGAGCCGGCGAGATTGGATTTGGTTTTAACAAGAGGAATACAAATGAGCGGTGATATAAGATATAAGTGCCAATTGGGAAGGAGTGACCATGTAATATTAGAAATGTATATAGAGGAGGGAAAGGAAGATAGAGACGAATCATACAAATGAGACTGATTAAATTACAGAAAGGCTCATATAGAGAACCTCAAGAACTATTTTAGAAACGTTAACTGGGAGGAAATGGAGAATTCAGAGAGAGTGCAAGAGAAATATAACATATTTCTGGAAATATACAAAACAGGAGTCAGGGAATATGTCCCAAAATATAGACCTAAAGAAGAAGGAAAGAAAGATTGATTTAACACACAGTGTGCTAGGGCAAAGGAGAAAAGAGATGGAGCATGGAAAAGGTGAAAGAGAAATAGAAATCCAGGAAATAAGGAAAACTTTTAAGTAGCAAGACATTAATATGTTAAGGTGAGGAAGGAAGAGGAAAGAAACTATGAAAAGGACATTGTCAAAAAAAATGTAAGGAGCAACCAAAATTGTTCTACAGATTCATAAATGGAAAAATTAAGCAAAAAGAGACAAAAGAAAGGTTAAAAGAAGAGTATGGAATGGTGGGATTAGACACACACACACACACACACACACACACACACACACACACACACACACACACACACACACATTGGATAAGTGTAGATATGGAGACGGGGCCACACGAGCATAAAGCCCAGGCCCTGTAAAACTACAACTAAGTAAATACAACTAGGTAAATACACACACACACACACCCGGTAGCTCAGTAGTTGGAGAGCTGGATTCCCCAGCCAGGTGGAGATATTTGGGTGTGTCTCCTTTCACGTGTAGCCCCTGTTCACCTAGCAGTGAGTAGCTACTGGATGTAAATCGAGGAGTTGTGACCTTGTTGTCCTGGTGTGTGGTGTGTGCCTGGTCTCAGGCCTATCCAAAGATCGGAAATAATGAGCTCTGAGCTCGCTCTGTAGGGTAATGTCTGGCTGTCTCGTCAGAGACTGCAGCAGATCAAACAGTGAACACACACACACACACCGCGTAGTGTAGTGGTTAGCATCCTCGACTCACAATCAAGAGGGCCGGGTTCAAGTCCCGGAAGCAGTGAGGCAAATGGGCAAGCCTCTTAATGTGTGGCCCCTGTTCACCTAGCAGTAAAATAGGTATGGGATGTAACTCGAGGGGTTGTGGCCTCACTTTCCCGGTGTGTGTTGTGTGATATGGTCTCAGTCCTACCAGAAGATCGGTCTATGAGCTCTGAGCTTGCTCTGTAATGGGGAAGACTGGCTGGGTGACCAGCAGGCGACCGAGGTGAATTACACACACACACACACACACACACACACACACACACACACACACACACACACACACACACACACTCTTTAAGAGAGGTACAGTACATGATATGTTAACTTCAATGTTCTTGTTAAAACATATATACACTACTTCTAGTGTTGCAAAAGTCATAACCAAAGTTCATAATGAAAGAAAAAAAATCCTTACAGTATTTCTGAAAATCCATACCTAATTTTCCAGCCATGGTGTTTCTTTTCCAGTCCAACTTTGTAGCTGCTAACCTGCAAGAACAAGACAATTTCATTCTGAGTGACTTAAAGCAAAATACACTCCTAACTATTTACTCACCTTTCCATATACGCACACAAGGTAAATTTGCAGATAAATTCCTAAAAGTAATTACACATAATTAAATGCTACCTTTAGCCTACACTAGGTAGTTATGCAACATATCTGCAATAAAATGAATCACACTGCAAATAACAAATTTTACAAATGCAAAGAATAGGACACTTAGATTAGGGTTGCTATATATGAACTATCAAAATTCCAGACACTTTCATTGACACTTGATATACTGGGAAAAATGTAAATAAAAAATAAAAACAAATCAAATCAACTTATGTACACTTATTGCAATAACAAGGTCACAAGGCCACAAAACAAAAAAACAGTAATCCAAAATTACTCCAATCAAAACTGGTTAAAAGCTGGAACATGACACAAGGCAATGTTGGAAAGGCTGAGAGCATCGACTTCATACAGAACTCATACCTATGAGAATCTTGACTGAAACCAGACTAAAGCAACTGCCACTAGGTAAACCCCTCCTTCTCTCCCATCATCTCAACCTACAGAAATTTAATAATTGGTTTTTTTTTAAGTCACTGATGGAAGCTGAACTTCTGGACATTTGAAATTAAAATAGATAATGAGAAATGAAGATATTTCAATATCATTATAGAAAAACAGACTTAGAGTAATAGTGTAACATAACTTATCATCATCAGAAAGATCACAAATGGGAGATATGATTACTGATAATATAATGATAGAACTGATAATGTCTGTGATAAACTCAACATTTAGACATACTATATTCATGACATTCTTTCCTTAAATGGTCTATTTATATGGAAACATAATGAATAGTAAAAAAAAAAAAATTTAATTGTTCCGAGTGAAAAGTAGCTGTTATATGAACTGAATTGCATAAACCAAATTTGCCATCATAAACACTGTTCAGAAAAATCAAAATGAGGTGAAAGAAATCATGGTGTGAGAATAAGGATGAAAGATGGAGGTCTTGTAAATAGCAAGATGATAAGTGACTTCTGACCGATAGTGAATGGTAAGACAACAGAAGGAGTAAAGCTGTTTAGGAAGAGTACAGGAGAAGGTAAGAGTGAATGTCAATGCAAAGGAAACAATGGGGAGTGGGTTCAGAAGATAGACAGAGAAGTTAATTAGGCACTGTCCTAATATAGACGTCCCTCCAGCTCACCTTATTAGTTGGCTCCCCCTTCACAGCTCTTTCATGCATCTGATTTGGCATCACATTCCTCAATAAAGAAAAGAGAGAGAAAAGAGATAATAAATGGAGGAAATAGGATTAAAGCACGAGATAGAAAGAAAAATTTATAATAAGTGGAAGAAATGGAAATAAAACAGGAGATGAAGAAAATGGAAAATAGAAAATAAATGGAGGAAATGGGAATAAAACAAAGACAGAAAGAAAATGGATAACGAAAAGAGGAATAGGAGGAAATGGGACTGAAAACATGATAATGAATAAGGGAATAGTAAGAAATGATAATAAAACAGCAGAAAGAAAGAAAAATGGATAACAAATAGGGAAAAAGGATAATGAATAAGGAAATAGGAAGAAATGATAAAGAGAATGATAAAAAAATACGGGAATAGGAGGAAATGGGAATGAGAATCTGGTAGCAAATAAGGTGATAGGAGAAAATGGTAATAAAGCAGCAGATAGAAAAATGGATAATGTGCGTGTGTGCATGTGTGTTGTTAACGAGTAGCGTGGCTTCATATATGTAACATCTAATCAGCTGCTTGAAAGAGCTGCGAACGGGGAGCCAGAAAACGAGGAGAGCAGGAGGGACATCTATATTAGGACAATGCTGCTAATCTTGATCTTAATTTTGATCTTGATGGCTATAGGTGGCTTGGGATTGCTCCAGAGCCAGGCCTTTGGATTGGCAACTCCTGTAGAGGAAAAAAAAAAAAAAAAAAAAAAAAAAAAAAAAAAAAGCAAACAACAAGCAGAAAAAAAGGAAAAAAAAAGAGCAGTATTCTATTCACTAATTATCCTTACACCTCACTTGCCACATTTTTTTCAGATACTCCTTCACAGCCTCAATCATGCTTTCACTCATCCCTTTACACAGTCTCACCAGCAACACCATCCATTCACTTCCTGTCTTTGCCACTCTTTCATCCCTATTGTGCCCTAATTCAGTCAAAATCACTTGCATCATCTCTCTCCTTTCTCTCTCATACTTCTCACACTCCAGCACCACATCCTCCACTGTCTCATCCTCCCACATGTCACACATCTGGCACAATTTGCTGCAGAACTCAAACCACCTGTAGTTCCTTGCATTCACACTCATACACTGTGCCCTAGCTCGGAAGAGAAGATCACCATCTAGGCTGCCATCATACTATCTTTCATACATCAGGGCTTCCTTTTCCTTGTACCCTTCCAGAGTACTCTTTTGTTTCATCTCATTCTTCCATATATTCAGTCCCCACCCACTTAACCTCTCTGTCTATCTCACTTTTCCATTTCCTCACACCCCATTCAATTTTCACTCTTGTCATGATCCATTGATGCTCATTTTGGTTTCTCATCCTCATACAACTTGTAATCCATTCCTGTCATTCTCATGCACATCTTCCTCCATTTGCTTCCACTTTCATTTCATAGGTACACCTTTCTCACTATTCTTTCATCATCCATTCTTTCCAACCTAACCTTATACTTGAGTGTGGCTTTTACTAGCCTTTCCCTAAAAGTACTCCATCCTATATAACCTCTCAAAGCTTCTAATGCTGTGTACCTCAGTGCATCCAGTGCCAAATTCTACCTATTCTATACTGTTCCACTTCAAGCTTGTCAATTTCACTTTTATTCCATGCAATCACATCCATACCGTGCATTATACTGGGCACAGCCACACTCTTCCACACTTCTCTCAGCACATCATATTTACTTGCTCTCATTCTAGCTGCACTCTCCAGTCGTCCTACCCACTGGTTCACGAAACCTCTTTTTATTCTTTGTCTTTTCACACTCCACATCCCCAAGTACTTGTATTCTCGCGCCTATTTCAACTCATTCTCTAAGATACCAAGACCAGGCCCCTTTCCACTTTGTTACAATGAAGATACATAATTTCTGAAGTAAGCAAAGTAACTCCCTTCGAATATTATCACCTCAGACTCTGGCTGACTATTTCCAAATTATTCACCATAAGATCTGCATGATTACCCTTACGATAAACATGCAAACTATACCAATATGAGTATCACGTCGGACATACCCATCCAGGCAGAGATGCAGCTTACGAAATATTCAAAATTTCGAAGATATAATCTGGTCAAGTAAGTGAATCAAGATCAACACTTCAATACACAGAATAAATTCTATTCACTCATAACCTTTTCTCAAAAGATAAATGGAATAAATGAGATACAAACCTACAAACTAACACAGCGTCTTAATTCACACACCGCCGCTCAGCTGGGTTCGCCTCCACAAGTAAACAACACCAGTCACCAGCGACTCCCTGCCTACATAACCAAAATATTTTACATAACTATACTATAAACCTTTATCTAGCGCAACATACTTTAATATGTTTCATATTAGTTTTGAAGCTGAAAAAATATCTCTGAATAAGAACGATTCATACAATTTGACCAACTGTACATATTTTTTATATGCACGTAGCTTATCCATTTTCAGATTGATTGATTGATTGATACATTTATTAAAGTAATTGCATTAATTTTTATATGATACTATGATAGGTTATTTGACTAGGTGAGGTAGGATTGTTGACCAGAAGGGGTAGGAATGTTGACCAAGATCAGTCTAATTGACCATTGAAATATATAGGGGAAGGTGGAGTAAGACCAAGGAATTTACAGAGAGGAAGTTTTAGTGTGGGTTAAAGTTTGGAGGACAGCGATGGTGCTGCCATCTGTTGGAAGCAAGTACTTTCATAGAAAACGTTGTTAGGAGTAACTAAAAATTTCTGCCATGCTTCCTCACCTCGCCCCTTATTTTTCCTTGCATTCTCTCGTGGTTATGAACTTATAAGGCAATTAAACATATATATATATATATATATATATATATATATATATATATATATATATATATATATATATATATATATATATATTACCTTCTCAGCCTTGATTATCAGCTTTGACTGGCTGCGTCAGCTTCGATGTCAGGGTCCGGAGCACACAGGAGAACATCACGATTCACGAGGCACACAATGGCGGGTAATGGCCGGACAGAGAAACACCAGCTTACTCACGTCCTTTACTGAGTCCTCAGTTCACAGTACATCACAGAGCAGCCTCCACAAACACACACACACACACACACAGGGCACTCAGGCACTCACAGACGTTCCCAGGGGCGGGCACAACAGACCACAACAGCAGGAAGCACGTCTTAATAACAGAACGTGCGTCTTGCCTTGCACGTGTTCACTTGCCAACTCTTTCCCCGCGCGCCGCGCCAACACTCACAAAGCCAGCCCGCGCAAAACACACATACGCACATACACATTTGTAACAACTGCCCCCCCCCCCTTACAAAAAGGTCGACCCGACCTTCCTCACACTATAAAACAGAAAGGCAAAATGCATACAAAATAAACGAACATTTAGGACAATTCAAAATCTCTCAGATACACAGGAGGCCGGCGGTGACGGACAGGGCGAGCAGCAGTCTCCATCACCAGCTGGCTGTCACCCGCATCACCGCCCACTGCCTCCTCAACCTCCTTGGGGACGTCCTCCATCGCTTTCGGGACATCTTCTTCGGCACTTCCTTCCTCCTCGGGCTCATCTGAACCCCAGGAGAAACTACCAGGGCCGTGGTAGCGCCACAAGCGGTCCGCGTGCACTACCAACGTCCGCTTGTGACCTCTCCTGATCTTGTACGTGACCGCCGAGGGCACGGCCACGACGGTATAGGGGCCTTCCCAGGGGCTCTGCAGCTTCGGCGAGAGGCCACGCCTGCGTCGGGGGTTGTGCAGCCACACCCTGTCCCCCTCTAAATACTTGGCGTCTCGCATGCGGCGGTCGTACAGCTCCTTCATAGCGCGACTCGCTGTCCTCAGCTTGCCGCGCACCTCGCGATGGGCCTCCGCGAGCCGCTCCGTCTGCGCCTCCTTCAGGAAGATGGCGCTCCGCTGCGCCAGGTCCTCCAGGAAGCCCGGCAGGGGTCCCGCCACACGTGACCGCTCTCCCTGCCTCCGCGCCTTGGTCCGCTGCACCTCTTCACACGCCCCAACCGGCGTGCCGGCGGGTATATTTCGAGCCTTGTCAGAGAAGCTAGCCAGTAACACAGTGACTAACTCCTCCCCCGCTCCTACGGGGCTCCTTCCAAGTGCCACACCGTCAGCCAGCCGCAGGTCACTCACAGGCTCCACCAGACCCTCGGCCTCCTTCATCACACGTGTTAAACGGCACTGAACGCGGGCCTCGGTGCGTGGGGGCAGCCTCATTCGCTTCGTGGTAACTACCTCGGCACGCCTGAGTTCACGAAGGAAAGGCACGTCATGGCCACGTACCGTCATTCTCTTCTGCCTGAAGTCAACACAGGCGTCCATCCTCGTCAGGTAGTCGTATCCCACTAAACACTCCTCGTCCAGGTCAGCGACGAAGACCGGCATGTCTTCCTCCACGCCACCTACATGCACACGAGCATTCACCGGACCCTGCAGCGACATGCAGTCCCCCGTTACTCCACACAGCTGTTGAGGCGAGTCTGGCAACCACTCAGCCTCCACCAGCCCTGGCCACACCAGCGTGTGATCTGCGCCGCTGTCCACAGTCATGCGACACAGCCTCCCGTCCACGGCGCCTCTCACCTGCGCGCTGCCAACGGTGTAGTGACACTTCACACAAGCCGGGGCACTGGAGTTTTGACCGGCTGAGAGGCGGCCCCTGCCTTCAGCCTGTAGTCATTTCCCGCTGACACTACCTCCTTCGGGCTGGGGCAAGCGCTGGAGCGGTGTCCAGCCCCGCCGCAGTCCTCGCAGCAGGGCTGAAAGGCGACACGATCAGGCCGGTCGAGAGAGCGCACACATCGCTCCCTCGGGCACCGGGCCCTCACGTGCGCCCCTTCTCACCGCACCGCCAGCACCGCCCGCCGAACGCTCCCGGGCTCGCCGCACGTGACGCTGGCCTCCTCTTCACTTGAGCCTTGCGTCCTCTCACATCACTGCGGGGCCGAGCGAAGGTAGACTGGGAGTTCGCGGTCTGCATGAAGGCCTCAAACTCCATTGCATGAGCCAAAGCCACTTGCACGTCAGCTGGGTGTGCCTGCCTCACATGAATCTGCAGCTGGTGGTCCACCAAGGCATCCAGGAAGGCATCACACGCCAACACGGTGACCATTTCCTCACCGGCCGTTGGGTACGCCCTTCTCACCAGTGCCTCTACGTCGTGAGCCAGTTGGGACAGCGTCTCGCCCCTCTGCCTCGTCCTCTTCTTCAGCTGGGCACGATACACTATAGTCTGGTGGCGGTGCCCGAAGCGACGACGCAGTGCCTCAGCAATGTCAGGGAAGGAGGCACGCTGCGTTGGCGGGAGGTGGCCAAAAACCTCGATAGCTGGACCCCTGAGAGCTGTGGCAAGCTGCAAGGCCTTCTCAGCCTGGTCCCAGCCCTGTGCAGCCACCAGCAGATCAAACTGGGCAGCATAGGACTCCCAGGCTACCTTACCATCGTACTCGGCAGGCTTGCGAGACTTGAAGTGGGGGAAAGGCGAGCGAGGCGGTGAGGGTGGAGGTGACAAAGACGTCGCGCGCGCCATGCCGGATGGGGAAGCGAGGGAAGATGGCGGGCAACTTGACGCCAATAAACCCGCGTTTCCCAGAGGCCGCGAGGCCGCTGGCGGTCTCCCAGAAGCCCTCCACGGGCCCGTTGCTCCAACAAGGCCCCAGTTCTCGCCCACGGCATCAGGAGGGGCAGAAGCGACACTCCCAGGGCTCCCAAAACACCCCTTGTCGGGCCACGGGCACCCCACCATATCCGGTTGGTGCTAAACTGCCTCACTATGTCTCTCACCTCATCCCGCAGCGTCTGCAGGTCCTTCTCCAGCTCACCCTTCACTGCCTGCAGATTCTGCTCCAGTTTACCTCGCACACTTTTGCAGGAACGATCGGTGTAATCCTGCGCCTCCGCCTTCAAGGAGCCCAGGCTAGACTGCAGCACCTTCATTAACTGCTGTGTGTGTTCCGCCTGCTGCCATGCCTGTTCTGATTGTTGCTGTGCCTGTTCTGCCCTCATAGACGCCAGCATAGACATTATCAGCTCGAGCTGGTCGGGCTTCCTCTCACCCGGCTCAGCCTCACCACCACCGCCATTAGCCTCAGCATGCTCCATCACGCTAACCAGTCACAAGCAACTACAAGCACGGTAAAACACAAGACACTATATCCTCACTCCTGACACCACTGTTACCTTCTCAGCCTTGGTTATCAGCTTTGACTGGCTGCGTCAGCTTCGTTGTCAGGGTCCGGAGCACACAGGAGAACATCAACACGAGGCACACAATGGCGGGTAATGGCGGGCAACGACGGACAGAGATACACCTGCTTACTCACGTCCTTTACTGAGTCCTCAGTTCACAGTTCATCACAGGGCAGCCTCCACACACACACACACAGGGCACTCAGGCACTCACAGGCGTTCCCAGGGGCGGGCACAACAGACCACAACAGCAGGAAGCACGTCTTAATAACAGAACGTGCGTCTCCCCAGTCTTGCCTTGCACGTGCTCTCTTGCTGACTCTCTCACCCGCGCGCCACGCCAACACTCACAAAGCCAGCCCGCACAAAACACACATACACACATTCGTAACAATATATATATATATATATATATATATATATATATATATATATATATATATATATATATATATATATATATATATATATTGTTACAACACCCACTGTACCTTCGACCACTCACCTTCAGGCAGGACAGCAGGTTCCACCACAACACCACCAGTCAGCAAGTAAAGGTTCCACGACAGCCCAGCCAGACAAGACAGGCTCACACAGGCAGGGGCAACACAAAGCGTTAGGTCCTTTTAACTCCTTTAATGCAAAGTTCTCAGGCACTTACAGGGCACCAGGACACTCCAGGGCAAACAGGACACACTCAGGCACGCCGACAGGCAGGCACAGGCACTCAAACACTTGCAAAACCCCCCGAGAATCACACAGGCGCCAAGGCAGGTCTCAGTCACAACAACCACCACCCTCGCTGCTCACTCTACTCCCGACAACACAATTCCCGCCAGCTCCTCCCCGCCCGCGCCACATTCAAACACACAAACCCATACACACACACACTCGTAACACTATCCCCCCCTTACAAAGCAGTCGACCCGGCTGCTACACATTCACGCACATTCATCCTCTGAGACATAGTAATCTAGCAAATATGCAGGACGTCGCCGCTCTCGTCGCGGACGCTGTAGCGGCGAAGTAGCGGCGGCTGGCGAGCTCGCAGCTGCACCCAACGAGCCATCTTCATCCTCAGCAGGTCCCGGCTCATGGTCCACAGCCTCGCCCACATCACCATCAGGTTCCTCTCCGTCCTCGTCCACTTCGTCAACGTCCTCGTCGCTACTGTTGGGGCCCACGCCCTCACCTTCGCCGTCGCCCCAGGAGTAGCGCCCCGGACCATGGTAACGCCACAGACGATCAACATGGACCACGCACGGACGCTTCCTTCCCCACTGTATCTGGTAGGTGACGTCCGACAGGGCTGCCAACACAGTGTACGGCCCCTGCCAAGGGCTCTGTAGTTTCGGCGAAAGCCCTCGCTTCCGGCAGGGATTGTGCAGCCACACTCGGTCACCAACGGCGTACTTTGCGTCCCTCATGCGCCGGTCGTACGTCTCCTTCATGGCCTGGCCCGCTATCCTGAGCTTCTCACGTGCATGACGGTGCACCTCCGCCAGGCTCTCCTGCAGAGCCGCTGCGAAGCCAGAGGTGACGGTGGGCAAGCTCACGTCTGGAGGCCGCCCAGTGGCCAAGTCCACCGGCAGCCTTAGCTCCCGGCCAAACATGAGACGGGCTGGTGTAAAGTCCGTCGCCTCGTGCACGGCAGACCTGTAAGCCATCAGCATGGCCGGCAGCTTGACGTCCCAGTCCTCCTGGGACTCGTCACAATACTTGGCAAGCTGCTGTGCGAGGGTGCGATTAAAACGCTCCACCATCCCGTCTGACTGCGGGTGGAGGGGCGTCGTCCTTGTCTTTCGCACCCCCCAATAGTTCACAACACTCGCGGAACACTCGAGACTCAAACTCGCGGCCCTGGTCGGAATGCAACTCGGTCGGCACACCGAACCGGGTAAAGAACTCGTTCACCAGCACGCTCGCGACGGTCTCGGCTTCGTGGTTAGGGAGTGCATATGCCTCAGGCCACTTCGTGAAATAATCCATCACCACACATATGTACCGGTTGCCCCGAGGCGTGAGGGGCAGCGGGCCAGCAATGTCAACAGCCACCCGCTCCATCGGAGCCCCCACACTGTACACCTGCAAGGGAGCCCGGTTCTTTCTACCTGGCCCCTTCTTCGCACTGCACACGTCACACGCTCTACACCACTCTAACACGTCACTACGCATGCCTACCCAGTAGAAGCGCTGACGCAACCGGCACAGGGTCCTTTTCTCGCCCGAGTGGCCACTAGTAACGCCGGCATGCAACTCCCCTCAACACTTCCGCTCGCCACACTCGGGGAACGACCACTACCCACGAGTCACGGCCTACACCACCCAACACGAGCCACCGTTTAACTAGCACCCCACGATCGTCCAATCGCAACGTCTCCCACTGGTCAACTAAGCACTTGGTGGCGGTACTTTCCATCGCCACAGTTTCCCAGCTGGGGCGTTCTCCGCCAGCCTCCAGCCACCGGATGACAGGAGCAAGGTCCGTGTCCTCGCGCTGCGCCTTGCGCCACCTGTCATCCGCCTCAGGAACACTATCACGCACCTGGAGACGAAGGCACACAGGGTCGGGGTCCTCCGGGCACAGTGTGAGCAGCCTGCCTCACACGGGCGTCGGCTCAGACTGTCAGCGTTGCAGTGGACCCGCCCCGGGCGGTGGACGATGCGGTAGTTGTACTGCTCGAGCCGCCCCAACCACCGCGCCAACTGGCCCTCCGGCACCTTCAGCGTCTTCAACCACTGCAAGGCAGCGTGGTCGGTCCGGACGGTGAACTCAGCGCCGTAGAGGTACGGGTGGAAGTGCTCGAGACTCTTCACCACCGCCAGCAGCTCCTTCCTCGTCACGCAGTAGTTCCTCTCGGACTTCCTAAACTTGGCGCTGTAGTAAGCCACCACGTGCTCCTTCTCGTCCTTCACCTGTGACAGGACCGCCCCGATGCCCTCTGCACTGGCGTCGGTGTCCAACAGGTACGGGAGCTTCGGGTCTGGGTAAGGCAAGACCGGCGCCTCCACCAGGGCCCTCCTCAGTCCCTCGAAGGCGGTCTGGCACTCCTCGTCCCACAGGAAGCTCACCCCCTTTCTGGTGAGTCGGTGAAGAGGAGCTGCTAGGCTGGCGAAGTCCGGCACGAAGCGGCGGTAGTACGTGCACAACCCCAGGTAACTCCTGACCTCCGCCACGCTGGTGGGAACAGGCCACTTCTCCACGACGGCCACCTTCTGCGGGTCAGTACGCACGCCGTCCCGACTGACAACGTGTCCCAGGAACGGCACCTCATGCTGGAAGAGCGAGCATTTCTTAGGGCTGAGCTTGAGGTTAGCCTTCCTCAACCGCTGCAGCACCTCCTCCAACCGCTCCAGCTCCTCGTCGAAGGTGCTCCCGAACACGATGACGTCGTCGATGTAGACGAGGGCCGTCCTCCACTGCAGGCCGTCCAACACCCTCTCCATCAGCCGCTCGAAACATCCAGGGGCATTGCAGAGACCGAAGGGCATGACATTAAAATGCCACAACCCCTGCCCGAAGGAAAAGGCAGTTTTCGCCTTGTCTTCCTCCGTCATCTCCACCTGGTGGTAGCCTGACTTCAGATCGAGCGTGGAGAACCACCTGGCCCCCACCAGCGCGTCCAGCGTGTCGTCGATCCTCGGCAGGGGGTAAGAGTCCTTAACAGTCACGTCATTCAGTGCCCGGTAGTCCACACAGAAGCGCTGCGTGCCGTCCTTCTTCTTAACCAGGACTACCGCTGAAGACCACGGACTATCCGACCGCTCAATCACCCCCTGCGCCGCCAGCTCGCCGACTGTCCGCTGCATCTCCTCTCTCCTGGCTGGTGCGATCCGCCGAGGCGGGCACTTGATGGGCGCACTACTTCCCGTGTTAACGCGGTGCTTCACCAACCCCGTGCGACCCAAGTCCAAGTCACCCTTGCTGAAGACGTCCGCGTACTTAGCCAGGGTGTGGCGCAACTTCACCGTCTGCGCCTCGTCCAGGTTCCCGGCGCTCCGGTGCGCCAAGTCCTCCAGGAAGTCGGGCAGTGACTTCTCCGCCGCGGACTCTGCATTCTCTGCCGACTCCTCTGGACGATCCACCTCCTCACAGGTACCAAGCTTGGCACCAGCGGGAATCTTCCGGGTCTCGTCGGAGAAATTAGCCACGAGGACAGTGACTAACTTTTCCCCGCCCCACGAGACTCCGCGCCACCGACACACCGCCAGCCAGTTGCAGGTTCTCGCCAGGCTCCACCATGCCGTCCGCTCCCACCATCGCTCGTGAGAGTCGACACCGGACCCTGACCTCCGTCCTTGGGGCAAGGTGCACTCGCTCAGCCACTACTACCTCAGCGCAGCCGACCTCCGGAAGCAAGGGCACTTCTTGACCGCGCACCCTTACCAGCCTCCGTCCAAGGTCGACACAAGCCTTGCTCTGCAGTAAGTAGTCAAGGCCCAGCAGACACGGTTCCTCCAGGTCGGCGACGAACACAGGCAGACGCTCCACCACGCCGCCCACGCCAACCAAAACCTCCACTGGGCCCTTCAGCTCCACGCAGTGCCCCGTGACGCCACACAGCCGCTGTGGCGCATCCGGAAGTCGATCAACGGCCAGCATGTCTGGCCGCACCAAGGTCCGTTCCGCTCCCGTGTCGACAGTCAGGCGGCACGATCTACCATCCACCGAGCCTTCCACCTGCACCGCACTGGACGTTCGGCGGCAGCTTACACAGCACGGGGCCCGGGGACCGACGGCTGGGTGTTGGCCCCCTTCTCCAGCCTGTCGGAGTTTCCCGCCTGCGCCACTTCCTTCGGCTTGGGGCAGGCGCTTCCACGGTGGCCTGACTTGCCACACTCCTTGCAGCAGGGCTGAAAGGCGTCGGAGCTCAGCCGGTCGAGGGAACGCGTCCTTCGCCCCCTCGAACACTGACTGCGCTTGTGCCCCCTCTCGCCACAACTCCAGCAGGAGCCACGGAACCCATCCGGGCTCGCCTCCCTCGACGCCGCCTTCTTCTCCACCGTCGCCTTCCGGCCCTGGAGGTCCCGTCGGGGCTGGGCGGCCGCTGCAGAGCTGCCCGATGTCTTCATGAAGGCCTCGAACTCCAAGGCCCTCGCCAACGCCACCTGCAGGTCCCCAGGGTGCGCCTGCTTGACGTAGATCTGCAACTGCTGGTCATTCAGGGCGTCTACGAACGAGTCGCGAGCCAGCACCACAATCATTTCTTCCGGGGCCGCTGGGTACGCCCTCCTTACCAGCGCCTCCATGTCCTGCGCCAGCTGCGACAGCGTCTCGTCCCGCCCACGCGTCCTCCTCTTCAGGCGAGCACGGTACACCTCAGCCTGAAGGTGGTGTCCAAAGCGCCGCTTCAACGCCTCAGCCACACCCTGATACGAGGCACGCTGAGCTGGCGACAAGTGGCCAAGCACTTCCACAGCTTGGCCACGCAGCGCCGTCGCCAGCTGCAGGGCCTTCTCTGCGTCGTTCCAGCCCTGCGCAGTCGCCAGCATCTCGAACTGAGCGACATAAGCCTCCCAAGCCACCTTTCCGTCATACTCGGCTGGCTTCCTTCTGACGGAGCGCCTGGGGGACTGCGGGCTCTGCTGTGGGGTGCACCGCTCACAAGCCAGCTGACCGGGAGGGGAGGAAGGAGGGAAGGGGGGCAGAGAGACAGAGAGACAGGGTGACTGGGTCCAGGACCGGCACTACCTGGCCTCACAACGGGGCTCCCGAAGACGTCCCAGCCTCCTACAGCACCCACTGGCTCGGATGCTACACTCATGGGTCCCTGCACTCCACCCCACAGGTCAAGGAGGTCAGACACGCGTGAAGTGTCCGCCGCCGCGCCGCCATTCTGTGCCACCCGCCCCCCTGACTGCCCGGACGTCTCAGCCACCTCCTCACTCAAACCCTCTACCCTACCTTCAAGAGCCAGCACCCTCTGCAACAGCTCGCTCTTCACACTGTCGCAGGCCTGGTCGGTGTACTGCCGCGACTCCTCTCTCAGAGACGAAAGGCTGCTCCGCATACTTTCCATGAGGCGGGCCTGCTGCCTCGTGTGCTCCACAATTTCCTCCCACTTATGTGCCTGCTCGCTGGCCCTTTCAGCCTGTTCCTGTCTCATCCCGGCCTGTTCCTGTCTCATCGCGGCCAACATTTCAGTAAGTAAGTCCAGCTGATTGGGCTTAACGTCTCTGCCCTCATCACTACCTGGCTCGCCACCGCCGGCCGCCATTTTCTCCTCACTCACTTGTCCACTGGTCGACCCCACACCTGACACCAATGTTACAACACCCACTGTACCTTCGACCACTCACCTTCAGGCAGGACAGCAGGTTCCACCACAACACCACCAGTCAGCAAGTAAAGGTTCCACGACAGCCCAGCCAGACAAGACAGGCTCACACAGGCAGGGGCAACACAAAGCGTTAGGTCCTTTTAACTCCTTTAATGCAAAGTTCTCAGGCACTTACAGGGCACCAGGACACTCCAGGGCAAACAGGACACACTCAGGCACGCCGACAGGCAGGCACAGGCACTCAAACACTTGCAAAACCCCCGAGAATCACACAGGCGCCAAGGCAGGTCTCAGTCACAACAACCACCACCCTCGCTGCTCACTCTACTCCCGACAACACAATTCCCGCCAGCTCCTCCCCGCCCGCGCCACATTCAAACACACAAACCCATACACACACACACTCGTAACAATATATATATATATATATATATATATATATATATATATATATATATATATATATATATATATATATATATATATATATATGTCCCGGAAGTGTCTTGCTCATCTGCGCATGTGTGGGTGGCCTATGCACTGCCAGACGCACGAAGAGTCAGGACAAGATTTATTAAGCATACTGCGCATGCATGAGCAACATGTCATACTGCACTATCATGTATAGGGATAGATACATGTATTTTCCAAATTCTTTCATCGTATATACAGTCAAATAAAATGTTTATTAAAAATTCAAATGATTGGCATATAAACAGGTCATTAATATCACGAATTAATAAATATTTCCATCTCCACTTAGTGGAATTAACGAGGATTTTTAGGAGATATGAAGTATTTTAAAGGAGTAGAGAAATGGAGGAATAAAAATTAGGAGTTCTTTGAAAAGTTGAGAGATGGTCAAACACCCTCCCAAACTCTGCTTACTCTTGATTTAATGCCCATGGAATTGGTAAAAGGGTAACAAAAAAGTGAGGGACACGAGGGGACAAGATGTATTAGACTAAGTCTAATACATCTAATACATCTTAGTCTAATACATCTTGCGAGGGGAGACGAGAAGCGACGCCGACTTGAGGCTTATATGCATAGGCCACCCACGCATGCGCAGATGAGCAAGACACTTCCGGGACATTTTTTATTGCGACACCGGCTCTCCGCCCTAGGCTTCACAACACTCGACCTGCCCACTCCCTTGGCAGCCTCAGGCGTCCACCCCTCCTGGCAACCTGCTGTCCTTCGCCTTACTTGTGCCTTCTTGAGGAAGACTGGCCAGCTACCACGCCTGTGATACCCACACAGGATTACCCCAGGGCTCATGAGGATCCATAGATTTTCGTGGCCTCATTTAAATCCTTCTGAGCCCTGGGGTAATCTTGTGTGGGTATCACAGGCGTGGTAGCTGGCCGGTCTTCCTCAAGAAGGCACAAGTAAGGCGAAGGACAGCAGGTTGCCAGGAGAGGTGGACGCCTGAGGCCGCCAGGAGGGTGGGCAGGTCGAGTGTTGTGATGGCCAGGGCGGAGAGCCGGGAGTGTAATGCAGTATGTTCAGAGAGAAGGCGTGGGCATTGACGCAAGAAATGTTCCATGGCCTCAGGGGTAGTCCTACACCAAGGGCAGAAGGGGTCACAAGACAGATGTGGGTGATGCAAGTGAGCACTGAGCGTGGTGTGGCCCAGGCGGAGGCGGGCGATGGCTGATGTGCCTTGTGCTCCTTCCCGTGACTGACTGACTGTTTGAATCTTGTAACAGCGGTCATTCTCCCCTGCTGATGGGCCCCCCATCCCTCACCCCCTTACTACCTGCAACCCGCGCGCAATCTGTTAGAAGTGGGTTAAAGTTTGGAGGACAGCGACGGTGCTGCCATCAGTTGGAAGCGAGTAATTTCATAGAAAACGTTATTAGGAGTAACTTAAAATTTCTCCCATGCTTTCTCCCTCATCCCTTATATTTCCTTGCATTCTCTCGTGGTTATGAACTTATAAGGCAAATAGAACATGTTCATATATATATATATATATATATATATATATATATATATATATATATATATATATATATATATATATATATATATATATATATATATATATATATATATATATATACCACACCATACTCCTTACTTGCATCGCATACGTCGAGTGTCTCGTGACCCCTTCTGAGATTGGTGTAGGACTACCCCTGTGGCCATGGACCATTTTCTGCTTCAATGCCCATGCCTCCTCTCTCAACATACTGCATTACGCTCCCGGCTCTCCACCCTGGCCATACAACACTCGGACTTAGGCTCTTGGCGGCCTAAGGCGTCCACCCCTCCTGGCAACCTGCTGTCCTTCGCCTTACTTGTGCCTTCTTGAGGAAGACCGGCCAGCTACCACGCCTGTGATACCCACAAAGGACTACCCCAGGCCTCATACGTATTCAAAAGAGGCCACAAAAATCTATGAATCCTTATGAGTCCTGCGGTAGTCCTGTGTAGGTATCATAGGCGTGGTAGCTGGCCGGTCTTCCTCAAGAAGGCACAAGTGAGGCGAAGGACAGCAGGTTGCCAGGAGAGGTGGACGCCTGAGGCCGCCAAGAGGGTGGGCAGGTTGAGTGTTGTGATGGCCAGGGTTGAGAGCCGGGACCGTAATGCAGTATGTTGAGAGAGGAGGCGTGGGCATTGATGGAGGAAATATTCCATGGCCTCAGGGGTAGTCCTACACCAAGGGCAGAAGGGGTCACAAGACAGATGTGGGTGATGCAAGTGAGCACTGAGCGTGGTGTGGCCCAGGCGGAGGCGGGCAATGGTTGATGTGCCTTGCGCTCTTTTCCATGACTGACTAACTGTTTGAATCTTGTAACGGCGCTCATCCTTCCCGCTGATGGACGCCCCCATCCCTCACCCCCTTACTACCTGCGACCCGCGCGCCATCTGTTAGAAACGAGGTTCCCTTATCAATCCCTCCAGCCCGCCCATTGAACCCCGTATATCCTCCCTAGAATCCTTGGGTAAAACCAAGGAATATACAGAGAGGAAGTTGTGGTGTGGGTTAAAGTTTGGAGGACAGCGACGGTACTGCCATCTGTTAGAAGCGAGTACTTTCATAGAAAACGTTTTCAGGAGTAACTTTAGATTTCTTCCTTAATTCCTCCCCACCTCCTAATTTTTCCCTGCATTCTCTTGTGGTTATGAACTTATAAAGCAAATAAAACATGTGTGTATATATATATATATATATATATATATATATATATATATATATATATATATATATATATATATATATATATATATATATATATTCTGCCCACCTCCGCCTGGGCCACACCATACTCCTCACTTGTACCTCTTACGTCTGTCTCGTGACCCCTTCTGCCCTTGGTGTAGGACTACCCCTGATGCCATGGAACATTTCCTGCTTTAATGCCCAGGCTTCCACTCTCCAATACACTCCCAGCTCTCCGCCCTGGCCATCAAAACACTCGACCTCCCCACCCTCTTGGCGGCCTCAGGCGTCCACCTCTCCTGGTAACCTGCTGTCCTTCGCCTTACTTGTGCCTTCTTGAGGAAGACCAGCCAGCTACCACGCCTGTGATACCCACCCAGGGCTACCCTAGGGCTCATAAGGATCCAAAAGAGGCCACGTAGATCTATGGATTCTTATGAGCCTTGGGGTAGTCCTGTGTGGGTATCACAGGCGTGGTAGCTGGCCGGTCTTTCTCAAGAAGGCACATGTAAGGCGAAGGACAGCAGGTTGCCAGGAGTGGTGGACGCCTTAGGCCGCCAGGAGGGTAGGCAGGTTGAGTGTTGTGATGGCCAGGGCAGGGAGCTGGGATGCTTAGTGCAGCGTGTTGAGAGTGGAAGCGTGGGCACTGAAGTAGGAAATGTTCCATGGCCTCAGGGGTAGTCCTACACCAAGGGCAGAAGGGGTCACGAGACAGACTTAGACGGTGCAGGTGAGCACTGAGTGTGGTGTGGCCCAGGCAGAGGCGGGCGATGGCTGATGTGCCTTGCGCTCCTTTCCGTGACTGACTGACTGTTTGAATCTTGTAACGGCGCTCATCCTCCCCCGCTGATAGAACTCCCCCATCCCTCACCCCCTTACTACCTGCGACCTGCGTGCCATCTGTTAGAAGCTCAGCTCCCTAATCAATTCCTCCAGTCCACTCATTCAACCCATATATCCTTATACTATAGAATCCTTGGATAAGACCAAGGATTCTATATATTCCTTGATTCAAACAGTCATTCAGTCACAGGAAGGAGCGCAAGGCACATCAGCCATCGCCCGCCTCCGCCTTGGCCACACCACCCTCAGTGCTCATTTGCACAGCCTACGTCTGTCTCGTGACCCCTTATGCCCTTGGTGTAGGACTACCACTGAGGCCATGGAACATTTTCTGCTTCAATGCCCACGTTTCCACTCAACATACGTACTGCACTACGCTCCCGGCTCTCCACCCTGGCCATCACAACACTCGACCTGCCCACCCTCCTGGCGTCCACTCTTCCTGACAATCTGCTGTCCTTCGCATTACTTGTGCCTTCTTGAGGAAGACCAGCCAGCTACCATGCCTGTGATACCCACACAGGGCTACCTCAGGGCTCATAAGGATCCAAAAGAGGCCACGATGATCTATGGATCCTTATGAACCCTGGGGTAGTCATGTGTGGGTATCACAGGCGTGGTAGCTGGCCGCTCTTCCTCAAGACGGCACAAGTAAGGCGAAGGACAGCAGAAGGGACGGACGCCTGAGGCTGCCAGGATGGTGGGCAGGTCAAGTGTTGTGATGGCCAGGGCGGAGAGCCGGGAGCGTAGTGCAGAATGTTGAGAGTGAAAGCGTGGGCATTGAAGCAGGAAGTGTTCCATGGCATCAGGATAGTCCTACACCAAGGGCAGAAGGGGTCACAAGACAGACGTAGACGGTGCAAGTGAGGAATATGGTGTGGCCCAGGTAAAGGTGGACAGAAAATAGCATATATATATATATATATATATATATATATATATATATATATATATATATATATATATATATATATATATATATATATATATATATATATATATATATATATATATATATATATTGCCTTATAAGTTCATAACCACGAGAGAATGCAGGGAAAAATAGGGGATGGGGAGGAAGCATGGAAGAAATTTTAAGTTACTCCTGAAAACGTTTTCTATGAAAGTACTCGCTTCTAACAGATGGCACCACTGTCGCTGTCCTCCAAACTTTAACCCACATCAAAACACTCTCTCTGTATATTCCTTGGGGCAAACTGAGGATATTCCCTGAGTATATCCCTAAGAGTGATTGAGTCTAAGAGATGGTCAATGAGGCTATACAAGTCATGTTGACCTTGTGGCCTAAATTTAGCAATGAGAGGATATTCTATAATATAATTACGCAGTGTGTGTCCCCTTGGTGCAGCACACAGCACACACCAGGAAAAGCACTGACTTCCCAAAAGTATTTGTAGCCTAATCTGAGCCTCATTGCCACCCTGTTGTGTGATGCAGTGTGTCTCCCATAGGTGTAAGCACAGCTCTTGGAGACACGTGCATAGTGAAGACTACTGGCACTGCCCCTATGGCAACAAAGCTCCAACTGATCACTAATACTATTATGTACAAAGTCCTTAATGCTACACTTAACATAACCCAGAGTGTGCTCAGTGACAGGGTCCACTGTGTCATCTTGGAGGGCACACTGAGCAAGGCGGTCTGCTTTTTCATTTAGCGGGATACCCACATGAGAGGGTATCCAGGTGAAATGGACCGTGGCACCAGCACTTTCTAGAGAGTGGATGAGATCAAGACACTTATAAACTAGATCACAGTCCATGGGGGAGGTGGATTGAAGGGCATACAGTGCAGCCTTACTGTCAATAAAGAAATTACATTTTTATGGAGAGGCGCCACAATATGGAGCACCTCCAGTACAGCATACAGTTCTGCTCTAGTGGAAGACATGTGTGCAGGGAGCCACCTGGAAACCTCAGTGTCAGTGTAGAGATTGGCAGAGATGTAGTCACGGATGAACAGCCCACATCCAGACCTGCTGCCATTGACTTACCCATCACAATAAACATGAATAGCCATGAACATGTCTTGCAGCACATGAGGGAGCCAGTTCCTCTTGGGCTGATGCAGAGTGAATATCAACACTGACACGATGAGGGTTACAGGTGGGTTGTAGCGGTGACATAACAATGTTAATACAGGCCTCGGCTACACCTACACTCCTACAATACCATACCTGAGGTATGGTGTTGCAGGAGTGCGAGGATCATGATACAGGGTGGTCAGTGATCCCTTTAGAGAGTCAGAGCCCGTGCATAGCATCCGACTAATTGTGCGACAAGTAATTTCCTGTATCTTGCACATAATACTCGGCAGGTGCGATTCAGCTCTGATGACTTCAATCCGTGCAGTCTTGGGGCACCCCAAGATTATCTGCATGGCTTCATTCTGAACAAGCTCCAGGAGACAGAGTTGGGTGGCACTAAACTATATTAAAACAGGGGCGGCATAATCAATAAGGGACCGTATGACAGATATATAGAACATTCTTAGGACTGGAATGCCGGCCCCTAGACACCTGTTTGCTAGCAGCCGAAGTGGTGCTAGCAGTGGCAGACAGAGGTCTCGAACATAATGGATGGCTTGAAGAGACTTCCTGAAGCTCATCTGAACACCCAGGTACTTGTGTATATGAACTCTAGGGATGGGAACATTGTTTACAGTGGGTAGCCGAGAGACCTTCCTTTAGCTTGAAATTTTGTTTTACATTCATTAATCACTAGTCCCATTTGGACACACAACGCTGCCAGTTCTGACAAAGCTAACTGGAGAATCCTGGGTTTGGGGCATTGGAGGAGTATGTCATCAGCATAGATGAGGACCTGGGTGCCCTGTAGAAAGGAACAGCATGCAATTTTGTCCATTAAAACATTAAAAAGCATTGGACTAAGGACTCCACCCTGTGGTGTTCCAAGGTCAAAGACTTCCTCAGAGGAAACTGCACCTTGAAACCAAACCTGTGCTGTTCTATTGTACAAATAGTCCCTGATCCATCCTAATAATCTACCTTTAATACCTTTTAGAATGAGTTCCTCCATAAAAACATCTTTGTTGGCCCTGTCGAAGGCACCCTTGAGATCGACAAAAGCTCTGCAGGTAGCATCCTTATTTATAATACAATCAACAAAACAATGACTTGTAGAGTGACCTTTTAGGAAGTCATGTACATTGCTAGAGAGTGCATGACCCACCTTGTATTAGTTCCATCATCTTACACAGACAACTAGTGAGAGAAATAGGGTGAAAGGTGCCATCACCTTTGGGGATTGGGATGATAATGGCTGTTTTCCAAGAATGGGGAAGCTTGCCTGCAGTGAAAGACATGTTAAATAAATCCAAGATAGGGTTGCCTGCCTTTACCTCCAGGAGAGCATTAAGGGTATCATAAGTGATGCCATCCTTGCCAGGAGCTGTTGACTTGCCCAACTTGACTGCCGAGAGGAGTTCATCATGCGTGATAGGCACACAGGTGTCCTCCAGCAGAGAAACACTGTGGCAAATCAACTCCATCCTTCGTGGTCTTTGCTGATCAAGCGCCATCTGGTGTTCCACAGGAAGGCCAGAGGAGGATGAGGCTTCCTTCCACTGCAAGATGAGTTCTCATGCCATGCCTGCAGGATCAGGGTCACACACCTGTCGCCTGGACTTGCCCCGGATGCTGTTGACATGGTGCCACACCTCCTGAAGGGACCGGGTCCTGTGCACCTTGTCCAGGAAGAAGATCCAGTACGTACTTTTTCCTTTCCTGCTGCCGCAGATCCGTGAGGTGTCGAGCCATGGTAACCATGGCATCCTGTGACTCTGTGTCTGCTGGGTTGAGCTGCCAACGTCTCTGGTAGGCAGCGAGCATCTGTTGGCAGTTCAGAATCACAGGGTCGGCAGCATAAGTCCAGCGGCATGGAATATGGGCCCTTGCCAGAACCCTTGGAGTTGTGATGAATCCCTTGATGGTGTGCAGGATCCCGTCGTACAGTGCCTCTGCATCAGTAAAGGAGCTCTTTACGGCAGTGTACCACGTCACCACATGGACGACAAGGCCGCCATCCTGGATGGTGGCACCATCAAGCGGTTCCTGGGCACTGCCGGGGCGGACTGCACCAGGAGGGTCATCTCCAGGGCGAAGTGGTCGCTCAGCAAGGATCTGACAAGAAAGGTTTCAGCAGTATATGTTACCATATTGATAAGGGCTACATAGTCAAGTCTGCCTCCTTGTACATGTGTGGGTGCATGTTCCCCACTAAGCACAGCTGTATCTGTGGTGTCAAGGAAAGCCTTCCAGTGCACATCATTGGCATTGGTGGTGAGATGGCTTCCTAATTCCTTATGCCTAGCATTAAGGTCACCCATAATAACACTCTGCTCCTCAAGAACATATTCAGGAAAGTTTACAATATATAAGGTACCAGCATGAATGTACATGTTTACAAAGTGAATAATTTCACCCAAAATGTGCAAGCAAACAGTAATAAATTCAATACCCTCAGTAAGCCCCATTTCCATGAAGTTAACTGGAATCCCATGTTTAACGTAAGTGGCTATCCCCCGACTACTGCTGTCACCACAACTGACGGTGTGGGAGGTATAACCCCGCAGCTCAGGCACCCGTGGTCCTACCTCCTGTAAGGCAATAATGTCAGGCTTATGGAGAAGAACACGAGAGTGTAGGTCAGTGAAGCGGGCATGTAGACCATTAACATTCTATGTTAGGGTGCAGAAAGTCTTACCGTTCATCGCAATAGTGTTGCATCTGTGTCTTCAGGCCGTACTTATCCTGTTTCAGGCGAGACACCTACTTTGTCAGGATCTGTATGGCTGCCATCATGTGTCCCTAGTCTGGCTCGGGGCTGGCAGTCTGGGCTGGATTTGAGCTGGAGCAGCGCTTCTTCTTGCGGCTGACCAATGTCCACTCACCTGCAGCATCCTCATCACAGTCTGCCTCAGGTGACTTGCTCTCTGAGGCAGGGGAAGTATGGGCCATTCCTGAGGGGCTACGGGGTTGTCATGTGGCTCCCTTGACTGGCTTGGTGGGGGTATCCAACCTCGATGAGGGTATAATGGCAGTTGCACACTGCCCTGCAGCATTGTCCTTTTTCTTGGGTGGGTCGCACAGGCTATGCTAGCACATGTCACTCTTTCCTTGGCCCCGCTGAGCACCACTCGCTAGAGATGGGGGTTGGGGCCGCAGGGGAGGTCCCACTGCCTACTGTGTGCTGCTGGTTCTTAAAGGTGGCAAACTCATTACTAAGACCAGAGACTGTTGCAGAAAGGCTGTCCACTTTGGCAGCTAACGCGCTCACCACCACCATTACCTGCTGGGTAGAGTCGGTGTCAGGCAGTTTCTGAGTGACGCCTGGCTGGGGCACTGTTTTTGGAGGCACAGGAGTCACTGTAGCAATGCGCTGCTGCAAAGGCGGGAACACGGCAGGTGTGGCCGAAGTGCCAGTGGTGGGGCAGGAAGGCTGGGACAGGTGAGGGGTAGCGGTCGAGAAGGAGGACACACAAATGAAAAACTCTTCCTCGTCTTCATTGTATGCTTTCACATTGCCCATGAGCCGAGTTTATTGGTACAAATCAAACGAAAAAACAAACAAAAAACAAAATAAAAAAAACTCTCCCTCATCATCATGTATCCTTGCACAACTTAATGACATAAATTCCACACAAAAACCTCTTCCTCAGTATCATCACCATCTATTCCTGCACATTGCTCATGAGTCCAGCTTTTGCAATTAGCACAATAAACCCACTTTTTCCCTCTCAGGGGGTCCATCTTACCCCATTAGTAAATATTCAAATGTCGAAATGTTTACCAAAGTATTTATGTTTACTATGCCAATTTATGGCATCTATATATCATGTATACACTCATGGGCATGTACAACATAAATACTAAATCATTATAATAACTATATAAAACAAGCAGTGCCTTACCTTGTGCGTTTAACATCAGCACTGCATAAAATGACATTTTTTTTCCCTGTGTAGCGCAAGGGAAACTTATCGTTCCTACTTCCAGTGATGTCATCATTGTTGGGCAACGTGAAGGACATCTAGGAGTCAAATTATGAAACTTGCCTTTTATGCTTAGATTTAGAAGAGGGGTTCCGTCTTTCCCCATGGGTCCGTCTTACCCCACCTTCTCTCTCTCTCTCTCTCTCTCTCTCGATATATATATATATATATATATATATATATATATATATATATATATATATATATATATATATATATATATATATATATATATATATATATATATATATATATGTGTGTGTGTGTGTGTGTGTGTGTGTGTGTGTGTGTGTGTGTGTGTGTATTTACCTAATTGTATTTACCTAATTGTAACATACGGGAAAAGAGCTATGCTCGTGTTGTCCCGTCTCCATATCTATTAATGTCCAGCTTTTCTTAAAATCATGAATATTCCTTGCGTTGACCACTTCCACGTCTAAACTATTCCATGCTTCCACCCTTCTATGAGGGAAGCTATATTTTTCACATCTCTCCTATAAGTGGCCATTTTAGTTTTTCCCATGCCCTCTCGACATTCTTCCATTCCACATACACAGATCTTCCCTATCCATTTTTCCATGCCAATCATCACTCTGTATATTGCTATCAGGTCTCCCTTTCTCTTCTGTTTTCCAGGGTTGGAAGTTGCATTCTTTTCAGTCTGTCTTCATAAGTCAAATCTCTTAAGTCAGGCACCATTTTGTTGCAGCCCTCTGTACTTTCTCTAGTTTCCTTATGTGTTTCTTTAAGTTCGAGCCCACTGTATTGTTGCATATTCAAGCCTCGGTCTTATCATTGCAGTAATTATTTTCTTCATCATTTCTTCATCTAAATATACGAACGCCACTCTTATGTTCCTCAATAAGTTCAATACTTCTCCAATTATTTTGTTTATATGTCTCTCTGGCGATAGGTCATTGGTAATTGTCACCCCAAGGTCTTTTCTTCATGACTGGTTTTATGTCTTCATTTCCTATCTTGTACATACTCCTGATTCTTCTTTCACTCTTGCCAAACTCTATTTTCTTGCATTTTGTCGTGTTGAACTCCATTTGCCATGTACAGCTCCATTTCCATATTCTGTCCAAGTCTTCCTGGAGTAGTTCGCAATCTTTGTCACATCTCACTTTTCTTAACAATTTTGCATCGTCTGCAAATAGGCTCACATAACTGGACACCCCATCCACCATGTCATTTATGTAGACCGCGAACATTACTGGTGCCAACACTGATCCCTGTGGAACTCCACTCTCCACCAATCCCCATTCTGATGGTCTGTCCTTAATTATTGTTCTCATTTCTCTTCCTACCAAAAGTCTTCCATCCATTTTAGTAAACTGCCATGCACTCCTCCTACCATTTCAAGTTTCCAGATCAGTCTCTGGTGTGGTACCTTATCAAAGGCCTTTTTAAATCCAGATATATTCCATCAGCCCAACCATCTCTTTCCTGTATTACATCTATCACCCTCGAATAGTAACATATCAGGTTTGTCGTGCATGAACGCCCTTTTCTAAAACCAAATTGACACTCACAAAGTATGTCATTTTTCTCCAAGAAGTCTGTCCATCTATTCTTCACCACCCTCTCACACATCTTAGCTACCACACTTGTAAGTGACACTGGTCTATAGTTCAATGGGTCTCTCTTGTTACCTGATTTATAGATTGGGACAATGTTAGCTCTTTTCCAGTCTTGGGGCACTACACCTTCCCTTAATGAGGCATCAATTACTTCACAAACTTTTTCTGCCAATTGCTCCTGCATTCTCTTAAAATCCATCCTGATACCCCATCAGGTCCCACAGCTTTTCTCACTTCTAAACTCCCCATCATGTTCTTGATCTCCTCCACAGTTACTTGAAACTCCTTCATAATCCCTTTCTGTTCCATTACCAGTGGTTTGTCAAAAGCAGTCTCCTTTGTGAATACCTTCCGAAAGCATCCATTCATAGCCTCTGCCATTTCCTGGGATCTTCACTGCATACTCCATTTACTTCTAAACTTTCAATACTTTCTCTATTTTTGATGTTGTTGTTCACATGTCTGTAAAAAGCCTTGGTTGGTCTTTACATTTATCAATTATATCCTTTTCTTGTTTCTTTCTTTCTTCTCTTCTAATCAACACATATTCATTTCTTGCTCTTTTGTAACTTTCCCACTGCTTAATCCGTCTTTTCCTTCTCCACCTCTTCCATGCATCCTCTTTTCTTGTTCTAGCCTTTTCACATCTATCGTTAAACCAGTCCTGCTTTCCAACTTCTCTATGTTGTCTTATTGGTACAAATTTTTCTCACCTTCTTTGTATATTTTATAAATTCCTTCCACTTTTCATTTGCTCCTTAGCACTCTTGAATTTCATCCAATTTGTCTCTTGAAAGAATTTCTTTAGGTTTCCAAAATCTGTCTTGGCATAATTCCATCTTCCCACTTTATATTCTTCATTTCTTCTAGATTTCTCTTCGTCTATCACCTTGAACTCCAAAACTGCATGATCACTCTTTGCTAAAGGGCACTCCACCCTCATCTCCTCAATGACCATTGGCTCTGTACTAAAGACCAAGTCCAGTCTTGACGATGCTCCTCTCCTCCAAACCTAGTATCTTCTTTGACCCACTGAGTTAACACATTTTCCATTGCCAGTGTCAATAGTGTATTTCCCATGTTGTCTCTGATCCTTCCATTGACCAGTCCTCCCAACACACCTCTTTACAATTAAAATCTCCCATCATTATAGTTCGTTCACAGCCACCCAACATTTCTTCCAGACATGTTCCTGTATCACTTATCATTTCTTCATATTCCTGTACTGACCATGCATTTGTCTTAGGTGGTACGTACACCACTATGTAGTGCCTCTTTTTCCTTCATTAGTTTCTGCTCTGATCTTTAGCACTGTCTGTGTGTGTGTGTGTGTGTGTGTGTATTTACCTAATTGTATTTACCTAATTGTAACATACGGGAAAAGAGCTATGCTCGTGTTGTCCCGTCTCCATATCTATTAATGTCCAGCTTTTTCTTAAAATCATGAATATTCCTTGCGTTGACCACTTCCACGTCTAAACTATTCCATGCTTCCACCCTTCTATGAGGGAAGCTATATTTTTTCACATCTCTCCTATAAGTGGCCATTTTTAGTTTTTTCCCATGCCCTCTCGACATTCTTCCATTCCACATACACAGATCTTCCCTATCCATTTTTCCATGCCAATCATCACTCTGTATATTGCTATCAGGTCTCCCTTTCTCTTCTGTTTTCCAGGGTTGGAAGTTGCATTCTTTTCAGTCTGTCTTCATAAGTCAAATCTCTTAAGTCAGGCACCATTTTCGTTGCAGCCCTCTGTACTTTCTCTAGTTTCCTTATGTGTTTCTTTAAGTTCGGAGCCCACTGTATTGTTGCATATTCAAGCCTCGGTCTTATCATTGCAGTAATTATTTTCTTCATCATTTCTTCATCTAGATATACGAACGCCACTCTTATGTTCCTCAATAAGTTCAATACTTCTCCAATTATTTTGTTTATATGTCTCTCTGGCGATAGGTCATTGGTAATTGTCACCCCAAGGTCTTTTTCTTCATGACTGGTTTTATGTCTTCATTTCCTATCTTGTACATACTCCTGATTCTTCTTTCACTCTTGCCAAACTCTATTTTCTTGCATTTTGTCGTGTTGAACTCCATTTGCCATGTACAGCTCCATTTCCATATTCTGTCCAAGTCTTCCTGGAGTAGTTCGCAATCTTTGTCACATCTCACTTTTCTTAACAATTTTGCATCGTCTGCAAATAGGCTCACATAACTGGACACCCCATCCACCATGTCATTTATGTAGACTGCGAACATTACTGGTGCCAACACTGATCCCTGTGGAACTCCACTCTCCACCAATCCCCATTCTGATGGTCTGTCCTTAATTATTGTTCTCATTTCTCTTCCTACCAAAAGTCTTCCATCCATTTTAGTAAACTGCCATGCACTCCTCCTACCATTTCAAGTTTCCAGATCAGTCTCTGGTGTGGTACCTTATCAAAGGCCTTTTTTAAATCCAGATATATTCCATCAGCCCAACCATCTCTTTCCTGTATTACATCTATCACCCTCGAATAGTAACATATCAGGTTTGTCGTGCATGAACGCCCTTTCCTAAAACCAAATTGACACTCACAAAGTATGTCATTTTTCTCCAAGAAGTCTGTCCATCTAGTCTTCACCACCCTCTCACACATCTTAGCTACCACACTTGTAAGTGACACTGGTCTATAGTTCAATGGGTCTCTCTTGTTACCTGATTTATAGATTGGGACAATGTTAGCTCTTTTCCAGTCTTGGGGCACTACACCTTCCCTTAATGAGGCATCAATTACTTCACAAACTTTTTCTGCCAATTGCTCCTGCATTCTCTTAAAATCCATCCTGATACCCCATCAGGTCCCACAGCTTTTCTCACTTCTAAACTCCCCATCATGTTCTTGATCTCCTCCACCGTTACTTGAAACTCCTTCATAATCCCTTTCTGTTCCATTACCAGTGGTTTGTCAAAAGCAGTCTCCTTTGTGAATACCTTCCGAAAGCATCCATTCATAGCCTCTGCCATTTCCTGGGATCTTCACTGTATACTCCATTTACTTCTAAACTTTCAATACTTTCTCTATTTTTGATGTTGTTGTTCACATGTCTGTAAAAAAGCCTTGGTTGGTCTTTACATTTATCAATTATATCCTTTTCTTGTTTCTTTCTTTCTTCTCTTCTAATCAACACATATTCATTTCTTGCTCTTTTGTAACTTTCCCACTGCTTAATCCGTCTTTTCCTTCTCCACCTCTTCCATGCATCCTCTTTTCTTGTTCTAGCCTTTTCACATCTATCGTTAAACCAGTCCTGCTTTCCAACTTCTCTATGTTGTCTTATTGGTACAAATTTTTCTCACCTTCTTTGTATATTTTTATAAATTCCTTCCACTTTTCATTTGCTCCTTAGCACTCTTGAATTTCATCCAATTTGTCTCTTGAAAGAATTTCTTTAGGTTTCCAAAATCTGTCTTGGCATAATTCCATCTTCCCACTTTATATTCTTCATTTCTTCTAGATTTCTCTTCGTCTATCACCTTGAACTCCAAAACTGCATGATCACTCTTTGCTAAAGGGCACTCCACCCTCATCTCCTCAATGACCATTGGCTCTGTACTAAAGACCAAGTCCAGTCTTGACGATGCTCCCTCTCCTCCAAACCTAGTATCTTCTTTGACCCACTGAGTTAACACATTTTCCATTGCCAGTGTCAATAGTGTATTTCCCCATGTTGTCTCTGATCCTTCCATTGACCAGTCCTCCCAACACACCTCTTTACAATTAAAATCTCCCATCATTATAGTTCGTTCACAGCCACCCAACATTTCTTCCAGACATGTTCCTGTATCACTTATCATTTCTTCATATTCCTGTACTGACCATGCATTTGTCTTAGGTGGTACGTACACCACTATGTAGTGCCTCTTTTTTCCTTCATTAGTTTCTGCTCTGATCTTTAGCACTTCTGCCTTTCCCATACCTTTTTTCACTTGATCCACCTTTATATCTTTTTTAACCAGCAACATCACTCCTCCTCCCATCTTACCTACTCTATTTCTTTTCCAAACGTTATATTTCCTTCTCCAACCTTCATCAGGTCTTCTCCCTCTCTCAGTTTTGTTTCAGTAAGACCCACAATATCTGGGTTCTTGTCCCTCAAGTAATCGTTGAGTTCTAAAATCCCCGATATCACTCCATTTATGTTGGAATACATTACATTTCGCTCATATGTAAGTTTCTTTAGTCCTTTCTTGCTGTACTTTTCTGGGTTATGAACCACTTCCTCAGTCTCATATCCAAGATTCTCCAGAAAAACTCTTTCTTCTCCTCTTCTGTCCTCTCTTCATTTTTTTCAAAGCCTCCTTTCTCAACTCATTTAACATTTCTCTTTCCTTTTCACCGAGATCTCTTCTCAACCAAATCTTCCTTGTTGTTTCCTGCTGGGCTAGCCTCCATGACTTCTCCACCAATTCATCTACATCCTTTTGTGACTTAAGTTTGATTCTTATTGGCCTCATACCTTCTCTTGTGAACTTTCCAATTCTATGGAAGTCCTCTATTTCTTGTACTAGGTCTTTTCCTCCTCCTGCACCACATTAATGATATTATTTATCACCTTTTTATGTTTTCTCTCTCTCCATTTTACTCGGTGTCTTATCCTCCTCCACACCAAATATCACCACACATCTCTTTTTGTCTACAGTTTCCCTCACCAATGTCTCATTTGACTTAATAACCTTCACCACTTTCTCAGCTATCTTCTCTTCTATGATCTGTTGATCTATAATTTCAGCAAGGCCCAAAGTTTTCTCCCCTGACTCTTTGATTTCCTTTTCCAGACTTGCAACTTTGTAATTTACCTCCTTTCTTTCCACTTCCTGACTTTTTTCCATTCAGCCTGCTTCTCCATCACTTTTCCTAGAGATTCTCCACATTTTCGCAATTCACTTTAATTAGCTTAACTTCCTCTTTCAGTGCTGCATTTTCCTTCTTCATATCGGCACAGTCTCTTTTTACATTGTCATAACTCGTTTCCAGGCCCTCATACTTTTCAAACAGTTTTCAATTTTACCTTCTAACTCCAGAATTTTCTTCACATAAGCGCTCTTCTCCATTATTCCTTGAAACCCTGTGAAGTCTGATTCATCTTTCGAGTTCACGGCCGCCATGTTGCGCAGACGTAAACAAACCAGCTGATGGCTCAAACGCAGGCTACAGTTTATATTTACCTTCACTGGACATTATTTTGCTAATCAACAGTTAACATGACTATATGGAGACGGGACAAACATTACCAGCTCCTTTCCCACCTTGGTTACTCTTAGGTAACTGTAGAATTATAGATGATTGCTCTGGAGCTCAGCGACCACCTCCGCCATCGACGATGTCGATGTGTGTGTGTGTGTGTGTGTGTGTGTGTAAGAGGGAGAACTACCAAGGGTAGAAAAAAAATTTGAAAAAGAAAAAAAAAGAAAAGAAAACACTGGAATTGTAGACTCCTTAAGAGATTCAAAAGAATTAATAAAAATTCAGGGACAAATGTCTCGACACCTCTCTCTTAAAAAAAGCTAAGTCATAGGAAGACGGAAATACAGAAACAGGCAGAGAGTTCCAGAGTTTACCAGTGAAAGGTATGAATCAAGGAGGTTAGATTATAAGGAGGCCGCGTGACATCACAAAAATGAAACCAGCGCGCTACTGCCGCCGCCATTGAAAATACATGGGAACGTTCGAGTTACGCTCCTTATTTTCCATCTGTTCGAGGCTGCCTACCATATATGAGACCTTAATAGACTCGCAATAGTCACGGTATACTGTGCCACGAGGATTTAGACGGTAATTCATACATTCAAATAAGATAATACAGTGTTTTCCAACTTTGGTGGACTTGGGTGAGAGGTGGGAAGCTGTCTTTGAGGCAAACGTATGACTGATCAAGATCATGTACACATGTGGATATACATGTGCATGTATAGTTGTAGACATGTACATATACATGTGCATTTGAATGTATATCAGGTGAAACTTGGCCTGAAGGTTGATTTTTCTTGGTAAAGTAATTACGCATTTAACACGTTAAAATACTCTCTCTCTCTCTCTCTCTCTCTCTCTCTCTCTCTCTCTCTCTCTCTCTCTCTCTCTCTCTCTAAGATATATACATTAATTAATATCTCTCTCTCTCTCTCTCTCTCTCTCTCTCTCTCTCTCTCTCTCTCTCTCTCTCTCTCCTTATAGCTTTTATTTAGAATGATGTGTGATTTCATGGTAATGCGCGTTGGAAAAACATCAATCACTGAAATTTCACTTCATTATTTGTTCCTTATTGTCATGCATTAAACGAGAAAAAGTAATCTTTTTGCCGTAATTTCTCCTGGAAACGTCCTGCTGTATTTCTTTCAATATTGTAGCTATTTCGGAATAACACCGTTAATAACAGGTTTACATGACATATTTAGGAAACTATAATATTGTTTATTTAAATTAAATCATCAGTTCTTACTTAGCTTTCCTCTAGTAATGAAAAAGAAAGCGGCAATTTCCCATTGCTTAACACGGGGGAGA
>NC_059295.1:38069915-38244915 GCF_017591435.1 Portunus trituberculatus
ACATAGCAGGAGCCTTTGATCGGGTATGGCATGCAGGCCTGCTTGAAAAGCTTCGTGCCAAAGGCATACAAGGCCACCTGCTAATGTTGATGAGCAACTATCTACAAGGAAGAACCCTACATGTTGTCGTCAACGGGCAGCAGTCAGGGGACCTTTCAGTGGGAGCCTCAGTCCCTCAGGGATCTGTGCTGGGACCGGTCCTCTGGAACCTGTATATTGACGACCTTCTCAGGAGCCTGCCAGCAATCTCCGCATATGCTGATGACTGCACGCTGTCCATCTCCTACCCTCGGCAGAATTGTTGTCACGCCATCGATGACGTCAACCGACAACTCGGCGTGATACAAGAGTGGGGAAAGCACTGGCAGGTGCAGTTCGCCCCTGAGAAGACACAGGCAATGGTGATCTCTCGGTCTCTAGCAGCCAGGCAGGAGGTTGAAGGAAAGGTGATGTTTGGCTCCATCACCCTCCCACTCCAGGAATATATCAAAGTTCTTGGAGTGGACCTAGACCGAGAGCTCCGATTTGACCGCCACCTCAAGCACGTTGCCCACCAAGCCTCTCTCCGAGTCTCTGCCTTACGAAGGGTAGCTGGATTACTGGACAAACGTGGAATCCAACTGCTGTACAAGGCCCAGATAAGACCCTACCTGGAGTATGGGGTCCTGACCTGGATATCCAGCGGCTACACACCTGCAACGGCTGGATAAGATCGAGCGACGTGTGCAGCGGCTGTTGGAGGATACACCCCCGCCGCCACCACAACAGGAAGAGAGATCCCTGGACACGCTGGAACATCGTTGTGACGTCGCAGCACTGGTGGTGTTCCACAAGGCCCAGGTGCAAGGCGTACCTCACCTGGCAAGACTACAGCTCCCCCCGCGAGTGGCTCAAAGAGATACGAGAACGGTACTCTCCAGCCACGAGCAAGTGGGGGTGCCAAGGTCTCGCGCCAGCCAGCACCAGAGGACCTTCATCTCCAGAGTGGCTCGCTTGTGGAACAAGTTCATTACAGTAGTGCCAGCAGTGAGTGAAATGACAACCCAGCAGGTGAAAACTGCTGCTCACAGGTGGCGAGGAACATGCCCCACACCAATGGTGCTATAAACTAATTAGTGTACAGACAAATAGTGCACTTAAGGCTTTTGAAATAGTGCCACGAGGAAAAGTGGTACTTTAAGCCATTAGGTTAAAGACTACAGTGATGGTATTTATATACACTTTAATTTATTACCATGTATGTAATACCATGTGTGAAAACCTTATGTGAAGTTTAAATAAAATAAAAGAGAGAGAGAGAGAGAGAGAGAGAGAGAGAGAGAGAGAGAGAGAGAGAGAGAGAGAGAGAGTATTTTAACGTGTTAAATGCGTAATTACTTTACCAAGAAAAATCAACCTTCAGGCCAAGTTTCACCTGATATACATTTAAATGCACATGTATATGTACATGTCTACAACTATACATGCACATGTATATTCACAGGTGTACATGATCTTGATCAGTCATACGTTTGCCTCAAAGACAGCTTCCCACCTCTCACCCAAGTCCACCAAAGTTGGAAAACACTGTATTATCTTATTTGAATGTATGATTTACCGTCTAAATCCTCGTGGCACAGTATACCGTGACTATTGCGAGTCTATTAAGGTCTCATATATGGTAGGCAGCCTCGAACAGATGGAGGGGGATAGCGGCAGCAGCGCGCTGGCTTCATTTTTGTGACATCACACGGCCTCCTTATAATCTAACCTCCTTGATTCATACCTTTCACTGATAGAGTATGGGACTGGATGAATGGAGGAATGGGATGGAACGAAAGACTACTCTGGAGTGGTACAAGGTGAAAGAGGCCCCGATGTATGAGAGGTGGTATGATGGAAGCCTGGGTGGTGATCTTCTCTTCAGAGCTAGGGCACAGTGTATGGAAGTGAATGCAAGGAGTTACAGGTGGTCTGAGTCCCGCAGCAAAGTGTGCCAGATGTGTGACTCGGGAGAGGACGAGACGGTGGAGCATGTGAAGTATGCCAGGGACAGGTATGAGATGATGCAAGTGGTGTTGACTGAGTTAGGGCATAATAAGAATGAAAGAGTGGAAAAGATGGGGAGGGAGTGGATGGTGGTGCTGCTGGGACTGAGTAGAGAAACGAATGAAAGGATGATTGAGGCGTTGAAGGAGTTTCTGAGAGAATGTGGCGTGCCAGATGTACGGACGGTTAGAGCAACGAACTCTGTTCTTTTTTCTTATTTTTTTCCTTTTTTTTCTGTGTGCCTTTCTTTTGTCGTCTACAGGAGCTGCCAATCCAAAGGCCCGGCTCAGGAGTGATCCCTAGTCGCCTGTAGTATCAAGATCAAGATCAGAGGAACTGGCTGCTAGATTGAAGAGAATGAATGCAGGTGTAAAATATGGGTAATGATAAGATATGTGTGCTCTTGTATGCAGATGATGTTGTTATGAGTGAGTCGACAGAAGAGCTTCAGAGTTTGCTTGATGTTGTAGATGGGTATGGAAGAGACTCTGGAATGAGGTTTAGCAGTGAAAAGAGCAAGGTAATGGTTGTGAATGGGTCAGAGGATGAGAGGAACTCAGTGTGGAGACTAGGTGAGAGCGAGATGCAACAGACAGATGAATACAAGTACCTGGGGATGTGGATGAGTCCGGTTGGCTGCGTGAAGACAAAGAATGAGAAGATAAGCATGGTGAGTCAGTGGGTAGGTCGGCTAAGAAGTGCAGCAAGGATGAGAGCACATAAATATGACGTGCTGTGAGAAGTTTGGAAGAGCGTGGCTGTTCCGAGCATCATGTATGGTATGGATGTGATTGCATGGAATGAAAGTGAACTAGAAAAGTTAGAAATAGGGCAGAATAGAGTTGCAAGAATGGCACTTAATGCACCTAGATATGCAGCAGTAGAGGCTCTTAGGGGAGACATGGGTTGGAGCACTTTTAGAGAAAGGTATGTAAAAGCGACCCTACGGTATAAGGCTAGGTTAGAGCGAATGAATGATGCTAGAATAGTGAGAAAAGTGTTTCTGTGGAATGTCAGGAGTAGCAAGTGGGGGAAAAAGTGTGTCAGGATGGTGGTGAAGAGTGGTCTAATAGCTAGTTGGGCTTTTCAGCAGGTAGAAGGAAGGCACTTAGAGAAGGACTGGAGTATGATAGTTAGAAATGGAGAGGGTAGAGAATGGGGTGTAAGGAAGTGGAGGAGTGAGATAGACAGAGTAGTGAAAGGTGTGGGACTGAGTGACTGGAGGAATAGGATTGAGCAAAAGAGTACCTTGGAATGGTATAGAGAGAAAGAGGCCCCAATGTATGAAAAGTGGTATGATGGAAGCCTGGGTGGGGACCTCTTCCGAGCTAGGGCACAGTGCATGGATGTGAATGCAAGGAATTATAGATGGTCTGAGTCCCACAGCAAAGTGTGCCAGATGTGTGACGTGGGAGAGGATGAGACGGTGGAGCATGTGGTGCTGGAGTGTGTGAAGTATGCCAGAGACAGGTATGAGATGATGCAAGTGGTGCTGAGGGAGCTGGGGCATGACAGAGTGGAGATGACAGGAAGGGAATGGATGGTGGTGCTGCTGGGACTCTGTGGGGAGACGAATGAAAGGATGATTGAGGCTGTAAAAGAGTTCCTGGAGAGAATGTGGCATGCTAGATGCAGGCAGGCACTAGTGGTGTGAAAGATGGTGATTGCCCTTTGTTGTTTGTGTTTGTGTTTTTTTTTTTTTCCCTACAGGCGCTGCCGATACAAAGGCCTGACTCAAGAAATTCTGCGCCACCTGTAGCATCAAGATCAAGATTAAGATCAAGAGTTTTTGGAGGACGTGCTGAGAGAAGTGTGGAAGTGTGGGGCTATCCCCAGTATAATGTATGGTATGGATGTGATTGCATGGAACGAGAGTGAAATTGACAAGTTAGAAGTGGGGCAGTGTAGAGTAGCTAGGCTGGCACGGAATGCACCGAGGTACACGGCAGTACATGCCTTAAGAGGGGATGTGGGATAGAGCTCTTTTAGGGAAAGACTTATAAAAGCAACACTTAGGTACAAGATTAGGCTTGAGAGAATGGATGATGCAAGAATAGCAATGAAGGTGTATCTGTGGAGTGAAAGTGGAAGCAAATGGAGGAAAAGGTGTATGAGAATGACAGAGAGGAATGGTCTACAGGTTGGGTGGGCAGTGAGAATGGCTGGGGTGAATCAGAATGAGCTAGAATGGGTCGTGACAAGAGGAAGCAGAGTGGGAACAGAATGGGATGTGAGGAAGTGGAAGAGTGAGATAGACAGAGATGTGAAGAGTATGGGACTGAATGAGTGGAGGAATGGGATGGAACGAAAGACTACTCTGGAATGGTACAAGGTGAAAGAGGCCCCGATGTATGAGAGGTGGTACGATGGAAGCCTGGGTGGTGATCTTCTCTTCAAAGCTAGGGCACAGTGTATGGATGTGAATGCAAGGAGTTACAGGTGGTCTGAGTCCCGCAGCAAAGTGTGCCAGATGTGTGACTCGGGAGAGGACGAGACAGTGGAGCATGTGATGCTGGAGTGTGTGAAGTATGCCAGAGACAGGTATGAGATGATGCAAGTGGTGTTGACTGAGTTAGGGCATAATAGGAACGAAAGAGTGGAAAAGACGGGGAGGGAGTGGACGGTGGTGCTGCTGGGACTGAGTAGAGAAACGAATGAAAGGATGATTGAGGCGGTGAAGGAGTTTCTGGAGAGAATGTGGCATGCCAGATGTACAGACGGTTAGAGCAAAGGAACCTGTTTCCTTTTTCTTCTTTTTTTTTTTTCCTTTTTATTCTGTGTGCCTTTTTTTGTCGTCTACAGGAGCTGCCGATCCAAAGGCCTGGCTCAGGAGTGATCCCGAGTCGCCTGTAGTATCAAGCTCAAGACAACAGAGACGGATGGGTGGACAGTGGACACAGTATACCTGCCTGGATATTAAAAAAGCTTTTGATAAAGTCCCTCATAGAAGACTACTTTGGGAACTATAGAGCATAGGAGGATTGTGAGGAACTTTGCAAGAATGGACAAGAGATTATTTGAAGGATAGGTAAATGAGAACTGATCAGAGATACATACTCATCTTGGGGTAAAGTAGCGGAATGCAACAAGGGTCAGTGTTAGCTTGCATTATGCTTCAGATTTATGTAAACAACATTCACATTGGGGTAAACAGTTACATAAATTTATTTGCTGATGATGCAAAACTGCTAAGAGTTATCAAAACCAGAGAGGACTGTCTGCTGTTGCAGGAAGATATAAACAAGATCTATGAGTGGAGTAGGAACTGGAAATTGGAGTTTAATGCTAAGAAATGTCACATAATGGAACTAGGAAAGGAAAGAGTAAGAAAAGACCAGTATGGAACTATTTGATGGGAGAGGAACAAATAATGAAGACTAAAGAGGAAAAACATCTGGGAGTGATGATACAAGAAAATCTGAGCCCCGAAAAGCACATAAGCAAGATATTTGGACTATCATATAAAATGTTGACTAATATAAAACTGGCATTTCAATACATGGACAAAGATGTGATGAAAAAAATCATCACAAGCATGATACGTCCAAGGCTGGAATATGTAGCAGTTGTGTGGTCTCCGAGCTCTAAAAAGGATATAAGTAAATTGGAAAGGATACAGAAGATTGCTACAAGGATGGTGCCGCAATTAAGGGACCTAACATATAAAGAATGACTGAAGGAAATGGGACTGCCAACCTTACAAGATAAAAGAGAACATGGGGACCTAATAACAATGTACAAGATAGTCAATGGCATTGAAAAAATAGACAAAGAAGACCTGGTGCTGTTGACAGAAGATGGAAGGACAAGAGGACATGAAAAGAAGATCAGGATGAGGAAGTGTGTGAGATATTGGAAAATACTGTTTTCCACACAGAACCATAGAAAAGTGGAATGCATTGGATAATGAAGTTGTTACAGCAAATAATGTACATAACTTTAAGGAAAAATTAGATGAATGGAAATATGGAGACAGGACACTATGAGTTCCCCTCGAACCCTGTACAATACAACTAGGTAAATAAAAGTAGGTAAATACACACACACACACACACAAAATAGATCTATATATAGATCAACAAGTAGATAAAAACAATAGATAGATGGATAGCTAAATAGATAGAAAGAAAAGGAGTGATAGACAGATGGATAGATCATTTTTGACCATTTATAATGTAATGTCTTTCATAAATTTCTCAAGATAGTTTGTAAAGTCAATAAACATTTATGTCACCTCTAATACATGTTTACTCCTGGTCGTTGGATGAACCTGAGATGCCACACATACCCATTCTTAAACGCAACAGAGAACTCAGTGAGTTTGTTTATGGTAGATGGAGAAGGGGCGAATTACAATAAATTCTCTCTCTCTCTCTCTCTCAACTGTGAAGTTGCTACAAAGAGGAAATCATTGTCTATGCTCGGAGGGGGAAGGGGTCCCTTTGGGAGCATGGATAGGTTGTATTTTATTTATATACCTGTAGATTAAGGGATTATTTTTTCCCACACAAGGGAAATTTCTTAATTTTTCGCTATGTTTAATTTATTTTCACATCAGATCTGTTGCCGCTGGCTCTTTCCATGATAATACCCCCATATTCAGGTTATTCATGTTTATTGGGATGGGTCAGTTAATGGCAGCAGGTCCAGATGTGGGGCTATTCATCTGTGACTACATTTCTGCCAATAACTACACCAACACCTAGGTTTTTGGGTGGCTCCCTGCACACATGTCCTCCACCAGAGCAGAACTGTATGCTGTTCTGGAGGCACTCAGTAAGAATGTATATTTCTTTGCTGACAGTCAGGCTGTAGCATATGCTCTCCAATCAACCTCCCCCATAGACTGAGATCTGGTGCCACAGTCAATTTCACTTCGATATCCTCTCATGTGGGCATCCTGCTTAACGAAAAGGCAGATCGCCTTGCTCAATGTGCCCTTCACGACAACACAGTGAACTCTAGCTAAGAGTAGCATTAAGGAGTTTCTACATAGTACCATTAGTTATCAGCTGGATCTTTGTTGCCATAGAGGCAGTGGCAATAGTCTTCACTATGTACATGTCTCCCAGAGCTGTGCTTACATCTATGGGAGACACACTGCATTACATGACAGGGTGGCAATGAGGCTCAGATTAGGCTACAAATACTTTTGGGAAGTCAGTGCTTCTCCTGGTGTGTGCTGTGTGCTGCACCAAGGTGACACACTCTGCATTATTATGTCACAGAATATCCTCTCATTGCTAAATTTAGGCCGCAAGGTCAACATAAGTTGTATACTCTCATTGATCATTTCCTAGACTCTGCTACTCTCAGGGATATTCTCAAGGAATATCCTAAATTTGCTCCCAGATTGTAGGATATTATTGCAATAAGGTGTGCAATATCTATTTATTTATTTATATTCTTGTTATGTTTACTATCTATCTTTATATTTGTGATATAATACCCTTAAGTCTTTGCCCAGGGGGTGGGTGGCAAGGCCTATCCTCCTTTATTTTATTTCCTTGTTAATTGCCAAGGAGCATGGCAAGGGAACAGCAGCAAGGACTTTTGGGCCAACACCTAGGGAAAAAATTATAAGTATCTGGCAACAGCAACAAGACCAATTAAAGAGCAAAAGGAAAGATAAATGTTTTCTGCTAGATTGCTTTCAACAGTATGTGCTTTAATGCGCTAAAACCTTTTTTTTCTGAATATGACTTGTTGAAATGGGTGTGCGACTTATATACCCGTATGTTTTTACTGTTTTATATGCCGTCAAGTAAGCTGTATAATGTTATTATGAGTCTAGATGAATTTTTTTTTATACTGCATACAATTATTTGGTATAAAACTGGGCAAAAAGCGACAAAAAAAATGACAGCCTGGAGGTTTTAGTGTCAATTTAAATAAATACCATAGGTTCTTCACTTTGGCTATCACGATTTCGGCTATTGCACAATGAAAGATGCAGGTGCGATAGTAGAGGGTTAAGTGTAAGATCAATCAACTCACCACTAGATGCCATAATTTACCCATGAGAATTGCAGGAAAGAGTGAAAGTAAAAGGTACAAATTATGAAAATTACCCACAAAATTACATAATTAAGTAAGTGAAATAAACCTACATTATATGCTATATGTGAGGATATTATTTCCAGAAATATTGAAATATATGTAGAAATAAAGAAAATAGTTGAATAAGGGCACCTTACAAAAAAAAAAAAAAAAAAAAAAAATCGATATCATGAATCCCTTTCCTATGCTCTGTGAGCATTTATTTATTCATTTATTTAGATTTTTTTCTCAGCACCAGAAAGGTATATAATTTTAGACCACATCATCACTCTTCAATCCCCAACTGATGGTTGATTGACAACTCTGACATGATGACATTGCATGCCGCCTCAGCTTGACTAGGACAAAGCGCCATTCCAATGTAGGTAGGTGTAAGAAGCATATTGGAGTCCTGATCCAAATTTCAAAATGTTCCAAAATTCTTAAGAATAATCAGAATTTTGAGAGATTGATAAGAGTTTCAGTAGATCTTTCAATATTACACATTCTAATAACAACAATACTACTACTACTACTACTACTACTACTAATAATAATAATAATAATAATAATAATAATAATAATAATAATAATAATAATATTAATAATAATAATAATAATAATAATAATAATAATACATAACATTAATAATAATAATATAATTGTATTCTCTACATTTAGTAAGTACATCTTTTTCCTCTCTCCTTGGTGAATCTTGACGGTAAATTATACTAATCACAAAGAATTTGTAATTATTCATTTGTCTATTATTCTATCAAACTAAAGTTCATTTTAAAGTTTGAAATTTTGAATTGATGGAGGAAAAACCTAGATAAACCTACAAATCATCATTACATCTTGTTTATCTATATTGAAAGCAAATTACACACACAAAACTCTCTCTCTCTCTCTCTCTCAGTAAAAGATTTCATTGGGTGCAAGCTGGACATCTGCCTCAGTAATTTCCCACAAGGCCTTTGCCAGCCCTCTGTCCCGTGCCAGCCAAGAGCTTGTGGCTTCCTGCAAGAAGACAATAAGATATCAAGGAAAGAATGAAAGGAAAGCAATCTCGTGAGTCTAAGAAATACATTCTATTTAGCTTCACAGGACCTATCTGGTGAGCATCTATATAATTATGAGTACTGTTTAATTTTGTCTTTTTACTTATTAAACAGTTTTCACACCAGTAAAATCAAATTGGAGTCAATACTGAAAATAACAGAATTTCAAAGATTTCAACAGCCAAGAATCACTTGCTAAAAATTACTAGAGCAGTCTACATTGAGGCAACACGTGCTTCGCACTCATTCCATTCATTATAAGCCACCATGCAGGATACACAGCTCACACTGCTGATTATAGAACCACTATTATTTTCAAAGCTATGAATACTTCTTGCAAACACAACTTCATCACCTGGTTGATTGTTCTGTCAAGAAAACTATACTTTTCACATCTTTCTTTACCCTCTTTTTTTTTTTTTTATTCTTACTGTGTTCTCTTAATGTTGATTGTTGTGGCACCTCAAAATCTGTGACATCAATCCTATTTTTTCTTCCATTAAACTCTATATTTTAATATTTTTTAAAGTTAATTTACCATCTACAACTCTATTTCCATATATTTTGTACTATGGTAGTATCACAATCTTTGTTATTTTTCAGTTTCTTTAAAAGTTGCACATCATTTACAGAACAAATTTAAACAACTGATTATTCTCTCCACTAAATCATTTATACTCACACCATATATTGCAAACAAGACTGATGTTAGAAAAGACCCTGGAAAACACTGCTTAATCCTGTGCACCATTATAATTTCCAACTTCTAGTGAAGGCCCTCCTCCTTTCTCTGCTCTTTAAAAGGTGCTTCCTTAATTCTAAAAGACAATCTTAAAATGGATACAAGACTTTAAAGAACAAAGATATAAAAGCAGATGAACAGTATTGCATTACATACAACATACAATAAAATCTGTGTATATATGAGATTCTTACCTTGCATTCATCAAAATATTTCCCTGTTACACCCTCCACCTCCTCTGACACTGCTAGGTGAATGGTGGTCTGGGCCCCCAGCTCACTATCCTGTGAATAGGAAGTAAACAGATTATGCAGGGACACCACAGATGTCTGACTTTGGTTTCTCTAAAATTTCCGATTAGGGTAGAGAAAACTCTGTATTGTTCAATGAATAAAAAACTCAATTCCTCCATTTATCAACTCAACACAAACTTCCAGACAACTATCCCCTCTTCTTTAATGACACACAACTGTCTCTCTTCTATACTGAATGTCCTTGGTCTGTCCTTTACTTATAATCTAAACTAGACACTTCACATATCTCTAGATAAAAACAGCTTCAATGAAATTAGGCATTTTGAGTCATCTCCTCCAGTTTTTCTCACCTCCCCAATTGTGAACTCTGTACAGGGGCTTAATCTTCCCATGTATGAGCATTCTTTACATGTATTGGGGATGTTTCCACTCATGCTGCTCTCTTGGATAGGGTGAAATCAAAAGCTTTTTGTCTTATCAACTCCTCTCTGCTGACTGATTATCTTCAGCCTCTTTCTCGCCATTGCAATGTTGCATCTCTTGCTGTCTTTTACTGCTATTTTCATGCTCTTCTGATCTTGCCAACTCGATGCCTTTCATCTTCCCACACCCATGCTGCACAAGACTCTCTTCTTTCTTTCATCCCTATTCTGTCTACCTCTCTAATACTCTCAATCATTCATCCCTCTCTCTGCTAAACTCTGAAACTCCTTGCCTGCTTTGGTATTTCCTCCTTTCTATGACTTTACTTCATTTACCCCCTTCAGAACCATGACATGCTTTCATATTCATTCTACTTACTATTTAGTGATTTTACACATCTTCAAAAATTTGTGTAGGGATTAAAATAGTGATTACTCTGACCATTAATCTTCTGACCTCCACAGACCCTTCCTTATGTAAATAAAATAGTTTAATCGTACACAAATCTCAAGGTAAAAAATGTGTCCCAGTACTGAAGAGGTTAAGAGGGTAATTTCAATACATTTATCCCATTCTTTTGGCTAACTCTCTTGACCATGTTCAAGGACTGGCATCTCAGTGAGTCTTTTTGTTTGATTTTGTTGCCATTGGCCAGATTTATCCTCTTACATAATAAATAAATTAGTTAATCAAATCCTTGTCAAAAGATGGTATGGTACTTCCCTTGATTTCACAGATTCTGATGTAAATAGGTTGGCATTTTAGTGCGTGTGGTCATGCATGTTTGCCTACTTTCTTCCAAAACCACAACTTACCCACCTTGCCAAATAACCTGAGCATAATTCTGGCAAACAGCAGGAAGGGTTTGCGCCACCATGACATCACCATCTCATCACGCACAAATTCTGAGTTAATGGTGCCAGGGTGGAGTGAGTTGACAACAACACCTGTGGATGGAAGTGTATTGTGTAAGTATATTCTAGATACAGTTCTTGAAAAATAACTTGGTAGTTGGGGCAATAACTGTCTATGCTGTTGCCACCTCATTCCCTGGTCTTCAGCCCATCACAATCCCACTTGTTCGAGCAAGTGCTTGTTAGGGCAGCAGTAAAGTTCTTTTTGACCTTTTTCATCCATAAAATATCTACTGTAAATTAACTCCTATGCTTTGCTGTGCAGAGCACAGGAGTGGGTGGCTGGAGTATTTTCCATGGCGACAGCTAATGTTTATGGATGAATGATCTGATCTGGGCCTCCAGCAGGCATAGCTTTTGGGATTCACATGTCAAGGACACAAGGGAGGCAACATCACATGACTTGTATGCATTACCAAGTATACTGGAAGACATAGTCATTCTTTCATCTTTAAATATAAAACCATTGAATAAGCCATGCAATCATATATAAAATATTATATTTTTAGGTAAACTAAGACAAAGGATGACAGTATGACTGAAAGACAGAGATCTTCATGTGCCTATTGAGAGTGAATTTGACAACAATGCAGAACAGGAGTACCCAGTACTCAGAGTATCAAATTAGTCTGGAAGGGCTATACTGTGTGTGTGTGTGTATATATATATATATATATATATATATATATATATATATATATATATATATATATATATATATATATATATATATATATATATATATATATATATAAATATAATTCATAGGATCTTGCAGAAGAAATGACAACTAACATAATACTAACTTATCCTCTTAATTTTGACCAGATAGTGTTTAACTTTTCTTAATTCAATACTATTTTTCAATATAAACTTGCTCATTAATGGCACATATAAAATAAAGTTATTAAGATTGTTTTGTATAAAAAAAAAAAATCACAAAATGTTTACATGGATAAAATGTTAGACCTTTTGGGATTACAATTTGCAACATTTCTTTCTGCCACTGATTATAACATTAACAATAAAAATCAGAGGTTGCTTACTACAAACACAAGTTGAAACAATCAATATGGTTCCCTCTATCTTCTAATGAAAAATGGCAATCTCGTGTATTGTTGCAATCTGACACTCCTTGAACATTATATACCTCCACACACCACATTCATCTCCAAATCATTTTAGGTAATACCAATACTTATACACACTTGTCATATTAAATTTCTTGGCATAAACATATTTTTCTTCCTTTTTATATGCATTCTTATCCTTTCTTCCATTTCTATCCATTCATTTGATTCCTAGATCCTTTGAAATACCAAGGTGAATTATCTTTCTCTCTCACATTATACAAGATATCTCTTCACTCAAGTGTCTCTTATTTCCCATACATCAGTGACTTCTTTTAGTTTTCTTTTCACAAACTTACACATATATTACTGCTAACCTAAAATAAGTTTTCACAAGTTTTTTCATTTTTGAGTTTCTCTTTTTTTCTCTCTCTTCTCAATTCTTACCTCTTTCTTTTGCTGGTAAGTTAATATAACATATTAATCTTATTTTTTGCACCCTATGTCAAATTGTCTTTCACATATTTTACACCCTATATCAAATTGTCTTTCACATTTTTGCAACACTAAATATCAAAATGTGTATGCCTACTCACCAAGATAGAGAAAAGCAATTAAGTACCTTTCTCCAATACTAATAAATATTCTCACCAGAGCCATGCAATTTCTCAGCCAGTTCAAGGGAGAAGAGAATGTTGCATAGCTTGCTCTGTGAATATGCCCTAAGCAGGCTGTAACTCCTCTTCTTAAAGTTGAGATCCTTCAAATTAAGCTGCCATACAAACAAGTGGGCAAGTGAAGATACATTGACAACACGGCTGGGTGCACTCTCCTTAAGACGTTCTGGAAGGAAAGTAGCAAGTGAAGTGTAGTGAGTGACAGGAGGTCTTAAATTAATTCTAAAGAATAATTATGCTATTCTAAAGTCTTTTAAATTCAATGTGACTTTAAAAAGTAGCACAAAAACAGGAAGAAGGGAAGGTTTTCAGTCATAAAAGGATGATTAAAGTATGAATGACCATAAAGGTGAAGAAGATAAATATGCAGTTACTAATTAATCATTTCTGATTGTCTATCCTTCTTACTTTGAGACACTAATCTATGACATGATTAAGTGAAGGGTTAGCCTAAATTAACGGAATCTTGTAATAACAGCTAAAATGGATTCAAACTAATACTTTTGGTAAGGAAAAGAATAAAAATAATTCACATTTTCATCACTAAAACAGCAAATTTTAATAATCATACATTTCCAAATGTAGCAGAGAATGTCTACTTACAGTGCTGAGCTTCTATAATATTAGCACTATTATATGAGGCACCTAGGGCCAGAATAATGCAAGTGACACTCCAGCTGAAATTATGATTTTTATTGCATTGTCTTCCCCCCAAGAGATGGATTGTGTGTCATATGACACAACTGACAGCAGCCTGCCTCACCCACACCTCACACCCAGACAGACACTCATGCACCCTCTGCCAGCTTGCCACCACTGAATGACACTCTATCTTTCTTTTACGCTAATACACAAGATTCCATAATTGTGGTAAACAACAACATGCTTTATGAGAAGCCAGTACCATCTAGGGCAGGGGTTCTCAACCGGTGGGTCACGACCCCCTGAGGGGTCGCAAAGCCTTGGCATGGGGGTTGTGTAGCCTTGCCAGAAACAGCTTGGGATAATATTAATTTTATTAATTTATTTTTATTTTTATGGAGTAGGCAGTAGTCCCCTGCCGCCCGGTGGAATACTCCAGGAGAGGTACTTACGGGGATGTAGGCAGTGCTGCAGACTGAGTGATTCCCCGTGTCCTCTCTTCCCGGTTCCCTTTGTGGTCTCATTTATACAATTGAGCAGCTGCAGCCTGCCCTCTAAAGACAACTTCTACTAATTCCTACACTACACTACAACACCTTACACTTTTACACTCTCTTCAAATCAAAATTTAATAATGGCTTCACCACGCCCTGCCTCGGAGTCCCCCTCTGGGAGGGACCATAAATGTCCCCAGGTCGGACTGCCCTCTGCTGTCGACCTTGGGTGTCTTGACACTTCATCTAATACTTTCACTATCAATTTCTGCAACATTCGTGGCCTTCGTTCTAATTTTCAATCTGTGGAACACCACCTCTCCTCTACTAAACCTCATCTTCTCTTCCTAACGAAACACAGTTGTCTGTGACTACTGACAGCAGCCCTTTTCTGTTCCCTCCTACTTGCTCTATCCTCATTTTCAATCCAAAGCTGGATGTTGCGCATACGTGCGTAACGACACCACTTGCTCTCGTGCCCACAATCTTGAATCTTCAGAATTTTCTACCATCTGGCTAAGACTTCAATGTCACTCTCTAACTAAATTCATCTGTGCTGTATACCTCTCACCTAATTCCTCTGACTATGTAAAATTCTTTGACTATTTGACTTCCAAGGTGGAGCACATCTTATCTCACTTTCCTTTGCTGAGATCTCCATTTTAGGGATTTCAATGTTCACCACCAGCTTTGGCTTTCATCTTCTTTCACTGACCAACCTGGTGAACAAACCTTCAACTTTGCTATCCTTCATGACCTAGAGCAGCTAGTGAAGTTCCCTACCCGTATTCCTGACCGCCTTGGAGACACGCCCAACATTCTTGATCTTTTCCTAACCTCCAACCCTTCTGCTTACTCTGTTAAACTTTCCTCTCCGTTGGGCTCCTCCGACCACAATCTAATTTCCGTTACCAGTTCTATCACTCCAGTGCAGCCTCAGGACCCGCCTAAGCGGAGGTGCTTCTGGCATTTTAACTCTGCTAAGTGGGAGGAACTAAGGCAGTACTATTCTGATTTCCTTGGGATGATTATTGTTTTCATGTCAGAGATCCTTCTCTTTGTGCCGAGCGCATAACAGAGGTGATTATCTCTGGCATGGAGCTATACATTCCTCATACTTTCTCTAACCCTAAAGCTAAAAAGCCTTGGTTTAACTCTGCTTGTTCTCGTGCTGTCAATGATAGAGAGCGGCTCACAAACGGTTCCGTAGCCATCCAACTGCTGAAACTCATGCCCTATATATTTCTGCCCGTAATCATGCCAAATCTATTCTCCAACTTACTAAAACTCTTTCATCAATAGAAAATGTCAAAGTCTTTCCAATTCTAACTCCTCTCGAGATTTCTGGCATCTAGCCAATAATATCTCTAACAACTTTACTTCTTCGTCTTTCCCTCCTTTACTTCATCCAGATGGCTCTACAGCTGTCTCTTCTTTTCTAAAGCTGAACTCTTCGCTCAAACCTTTGCTACCAACTCAACTTTGGATGATTCTGGGCATATTCCTCCTACTCCTCCACCCTCTGACTACTTCATCCCTAAAATTAAAATTCTTTATAAAGACGTTTTCCTGGCCCTCTCTGGCCTTGATTCTCGGAAGGCTTACGGTCCGGATGGAGTCCCTCCTGTTGTTCTCAAAAACTGTGCTTCCGAACTCGCTCACTGCCTGGTCAAACTCTTTCATCTGTGTCTCTACTTCTATTTATCCTTCTTGCTGGAAGTTTGCTCACATTCAACCTGTCCCTAAAAAAGGTGACCACTCCAATCCTTCTAACTACCGCCCTATAGCTTTGATTTCCTGCCTTTCTAAAGCCTTTGAGTCTATCCTTAATAGGAAGATAATGAGGCATCTATCAGCTCACAACCTTCTCTCTGATTGCCAGTATGGTTTCCGTAAAGGCAGATCTACTGGTGATCTTCTTACTTTCCTAACTGAATCTTGGTCATCCTCTTTTAGGGACTTCGGTGAAACCTTTGCTGTCGGCCTTGACATATCGAAAGCCTTCGATAGAGTCTGGCACAAATCTTTAATTTCTAAACTACCCTCCTACGGATTCTATCCTTCTCTCTGTACCTTCATCTCCAGTTTCCTTTCCGATCGTTCTATTGCTGCTGTAGTAGACGGTCACTGTTCTTCCCTAAAACTATCAACAGTGGTGTTCCACAGGGTTCTGTCCTATCACCCACTCTCTTTCTATTATTCATCAATGATCTCCTAAATCTGACTCAATGCCCTATCCACTCCTATGCTGATGATACCACCCTGCATTATTCAACAGCGTTCAACAGACGCCCAACCCAACAACAATTAAATGACTCAAGGCGAGATGCTATAGGACGCCTAACTTCTGATCTTTCACTTGTTTCTGATTGGGGCAGAGAAAACCTGGTTTTGTTCAATGCCTCAAAAACTCAATTTCTACAACTATCTACTCGACATAACCTTCCAGACAACTATCCTCTCTTCTTCAATAACACTCAACTTCCCTCTCCTCTACATTAAACACACTCGGTCTATCCTTCACTAAAAATCTAAACTGGAAATTTCACATCTCTACTCTTGCTAAATCAGCTTCCAAGAAGTTAGGTGTCCTATGGCGTCTTCGTCCATTTTCTCTCCCTCCCAGCTGCTTGCTCTGTACAAGGGCCTTATCCGCCCGTGTATGGAGTATGGCTCTCATGTCTGGGGGATCCACACACAGCTTTACTAAACAAGGTGGAATCTAAAGCTTTTCGTCTTATCAACTCTTCTCCTCTAACTGACTGTCTTGATTCTTTAAGTCACCGCCGCAATGTTGCATCTTTATCTGTCTTCTACCGCTGTTTTCATGCTGTCTGCTCTTCTGAACTTGCTAACTGCATGCCTTCCCCTCCTGCGGCCTCGCTGCACAAGACTCTCTACTTCTTCTCATCCCTATTCTGTCCATCTTCCTAATGCAAGAGTTAACCAGTATCTTCACTCCTTCATTCCCTACACTGGTAAACTCTGGAACTCTCTACCTGTGTCTGTATTTCCACCTGCCTATGACATTAAACTCTTTCAAAAGAGGAGTGTCAAGACACCTCTTACGTTAACTGGACCCTCCTTTTAGATTTTTTTGTTTTTTCTCTTTCTACTTTCCTCTTAACAGGGCCTGGCAACCAGCGGGATTTTTTTTTTCCAACACTTTGTTTGCCCTTGGCCAGTGCCCTTGTAATGTAAAAAAAAAAAAAAAAAAAAAATCTCATCAATTACATTTTCTATATTCTTACATTTTTTTCTTTTCGTTTTGGTGCAAAACAAAAGGTATGTTACATTAGTTCAATGTCATTAGGTGATATTATAGGTGTATGTATGAGTGAATGTGCTGTACTGCTGATAGTAAGCCCTAAGCAGGGGGTCACATGGGTTTCAAACTTTTAGGTAAGGGGTCGCGAGTGCCAAAAGCTTGGGAACCACTGCTCTAGGGGAAGGAAAAGTGTGTGTAATCTTGCAGAGTGGAAGAAAAACTTAGATAAAAGACGAAGAACTATGGGAGAAGCATACGTGAGCAGGTCTACACACCGCCACATACAGGTGCAATTGTTTTCTTTCTTTTCTATTCAGTTATCCTTCATAATAGATTATTTTCTGAGTTTGTTAGTTGTTTGTTTCTGGCATCAAAAGGACAGCTATTTTTCTAACATTTATCACTCTCCTGTTATTAGGCAGTCAGATTAGGAAGTACATGCACAAGTGTCCCTTATGTTTTTGCATAATAAAGTTAGTACGTACATCAATCAAGATTGGCATCAATGGAGGTGAATCTCAATAAACTACATACTGTTGAAACAACTTGACACAAGAACAGGAATAAACAATGCATGCATGTCTGATAAAGGAAATAATGCAAGTTTTTTTTTTTTTTCCACAAATAACTTTATAAAAAAAAGTCATCCATTAGCCTTTCAGAATGCTTTAATTTCACTAAATGCCCAGATATAAGCTGTAAACTACATGCAATAACAAACATTTTGAAGCCAAGCTCTACTTTATATTTCAATTAATTTAGGAGGTATTGCATTCTGAATGTTGCAAAACTTTGATAACTTTTTTTTCTCTGTTTTCTATTTCTGGCACTTACATTACTCTGGCTTTAGACGCCTCATATGTATATTAAAATATCCCAACTTTGATGGTGTATTAGGTAGTATGTCCTGAGAGTAAAGCAATTGGTGTGGAACCATGAGAGAAGTTGTAATAAATACAATTACCAATTTTAAAGTATAAAACTAATTATTGATCATTTTGATGTTAATGATGAGTGAAACACAAGGTTAAATTATTTAGCAAGTGCAATGTACAACCCAAATCATGCCACCAGACATGCCAATATGCAGTGATTCTGCTACATATGGAAGCAATTCCTTGTTGCAAGATAGCATGCCACAAACAAACACATTGCCTAAGTTTATGGTGACCTCTAGGCTTCACTAGCACACAAACACTGAGTTCTACCAAGAACCATGACTTAGAACTGCTGTACTATATGAGTTCTAAGTAGCTTGAGGTACATTACCAGAGCTGTGGAGGTGAAGATAGTGGAAATAGTGGATGCACTGGCCTGCTGAACATATTTAGCTTTGCATGAAGCATAGGTACTTACAGCAGCACAAATTGACTCTTCACAGCAAACACATGTGATGTTGAAAGTCATGGTTAAAATAGAAAAAGCAGTCATGAGCTGTATGTATTTTGACTTCCCACAAAAAAGGAGAAGGAAGAGTCAAGATAATTTTGGATAAGGAAAGTAGGTTTGATGCACTTACTAAGAAGCAAATTTGTCAACAAGAAGTGGCCATAATAGTTGGTGGCCATGGTCAGCTCAAAGCCATCACGTGTCATCTCTTGAATCTCTTTGCCCCCAATCCCAGCATTATTTACCTGGAAAGTGGAAGAAGTGCATGAGGAGGTATGTAAGCGAGTTGGGAAAAATGTAGGAAGGTGTGATGAAGTGTCTAAGAATATATAGGAAGATGTGAAGAGAAGTGTCTGAGAATAAGTGCAGTGATGCAGTATCTGAGTGTGTATTTACCTATTTGTATTTACCTATTTGTGTATTACAGGGCCCGAGCTAAGCTCTCTGTGACCTGTCTCCTTGTCCATTCCTGTCATATCTCTCTTTCATCTGATTGACACACACCACGTCAACGACATCACTGCTCAGTTTATTCCACTTATCAATGCCATGATGCGGGAAACTGTATTTTCTCACGTCATTTAGACAGATGTCCTTTATTAGCTTTTTTCCATGTCCTCGGAGATGATTACTTGTGGTCACCTTTATCAACTCTCTATCCAGTATGTCAATCTTGTTCACCAATTTATACATAGTTATCATGTCTCCTCTTGTTCTTCTCTCTTCTAATGTGGTCAGCCTCAGCTTCCTCAGTCTTTCCTCATAGTCTAACTCCTCGAGTCCTGGTACCATCCTTGTTGCCAGCCTCTGTACCCTTTCCACCTTCTTCACATTTTTCTTCATATGCGGTGACCAGACACATGCTGCATATTCTAACTGGGGTCTTATTAAGGTACATAATATCTTCTTCATCATTCCTTCATCTAGGTAGTGGAATGCAAGGCCAATATTTTGAAGCATGTTGTATGTTTTCCAAAAAATCTTGTTAATGTGTTTCTCCAGTGACAAGGTGTTTTGCACGGTTACTCCTAAGTCTTTCTCCTCATTGGTCTCTTTAATTTTCTCATCACCCAGCCTGTAATCCCTGTTTGGTCTGTATCTACTTCCCATTTTCATAACATGGGTCTTGTCTATATTAAATTCCATCTGCCACTCCTTACTCCACTCATATATTTTATCAAGATCTTCCTGTAACTTGTTACAATCTTCCACATTCTTTACTCTCCTCATAATTTTAGTATCGTCCGCAAACATGTTCATGTAACTGTCAATTCCTACTGGCATATCATTAACATAAATCAAAAACATGATGGGACCAAGCACTGACCCTTGTGGAACTCCACTGGTTACCTTCTTCCACTCGGACTTCCTTCCTCTCACCACTGTTCTCATTTCTCTTCCCATTAAGTAATTTTCCATCCATTTTGCTAGTTTATCATTTACTCCTCCAATCATCTTTAGTTTCCACATCAGTCTATTGTGTGGTACTTTATCAAAGGCCTTTCTCAAGTCCAGGTAGATAGCATCCACCCATCCCTCTCTATGTTGTAGTATGTCAGTCACTCTTGAATAAAAACATAATAAATTGGATACACACGATCTTCCTTTTCTGAAACCAAACTGCCTTTCACTCAGAATGTTTTCACTTTCTAGATACTCACTCCACTTAGCTTTAATTACTTCTTCACATACCTTGCACAATATACTAGTCAACGATACTGGTCTATAATTTAGCGGTTCCATTCTACTACCATTCTTATATATAGGCACAATGTCAGCTCTTTTCCACTCTTTCGGGACTAATCCTGTTCGTATGGAGGTTTCCACAATATCAAATACGGGGTTCAACAATTGATCCTTACATTCATTTAGCAACCTCCCAGATATGCCATCAGGCCCCATTGATTTATTAATATCCAGATTGCTTATAATTTTCCTTACATCTTCCTTAGTAACCATGATGTCCTGCATTTGCTTTATTTCCGTAGGCCTTCCTCCCATAAAATGCTCCTCCTTTGTAAACACTTTGCAAAAGTTGTCGTTCAAAATTTCAGCTATATCTCCAGCATCTTCATATACTTCTTCCCGTTTTTACCTTTTCTATTGCCTCCCTTTTATTTAGTTTTCCATTTATGAATTTGTAAAACATTTTTGGGTCACTATCACAGTTTTCCACCACCCTCTGTTCATATTCCTTCTGTGCTGTTCTCCTTACTTCAACATATCTATTCCTTGCTGTTTTGTAGACTTCTCTTGATAATACATCACTGTTTTTCTTAAGTTTCTTCCATGCCTTTTCTTTGTTCTTTTTTGCTTCTTCACAATTTCTATTAAACCACTGTTTATTATTTAAAGTCCTCTTTCTGTGATATGGCACAAACTTTTTCACAGCAGAGTTATACAAATCCATAAATTTATCGTATTTCAATTGCATATCCCTTTCCTGGTATACCACGGACCAGTCAATTTCATTAAAGAACTCCCTTATATGGTTATAATTTGCCCTAGTATAATTTAATTTTTCCTCCCTGCGTTCCACAATCTTATTCGTGCTTAATTCTGTATCCAGCTCAAAGCTTAGGACATCATGATCGCTTTTCCCCAAGGGACATTCATGTTCAATTTCCTCTTTTAGAGATTCCCTGGTAAATACCAAATCCAACCTTGCTGCAACATCTTGTCCCCTGCACCTTGTTGGTGATCTCACCCACTGTGTCATCAAGTTATTTGTTGCTACCTTTAACAATTCTTCTGCCCACTCACCACCGTTCACCACTTTGTAGTCTTCCCACACTATTTCTTTGCAATTAAAGTCTCCAACTATCATCACTCTATCCTTTCTGATGAGTTCTTGCTTCATTCTGTCTAGAGTATTTCTCATCACCATTTGGTACTGTTCATATTCCCAAGCACTGGTTCTGGGTGGTATGTATACTGTTATAATATTAATGTCCCTCTTGCCATCTGTTATAAGCATACTTATCACTTCCTCATTTCTCTTACTATAGTTCACCTCCTTCACTATCAGATCTTCCTTAGTAAGAACCATTATACCACCACCTCCTTTATTTTTCTATCATTTCTCCATACTTTGTAGTGTTTTACAACAAACCAGTCTAGCTTTATTTCGGCCTTAGCTTTGTTTCCACTACACACATTATGTCCGGTTCGTTATTTCTTAGGTAATCCATACATTCTAGCCTCTTAGACAGAAATCCATCTATGTTCGTGTAAGTCACTTTTATTCCATTCCTAGTCTCATTCTTCCATGTAATGCCTATTCCGTCTGTTTTATCCACCACTTCTTTAGCCTCCCATTTCTCATCCTCCAAAAAAACTTGGTCTTTTCCTCCTCTGTTCTTTCGTCATTCCTCTCCTTCACTTCAGTTACAAGCTCTTTCATTTTCATTCACTCATCTTGTGACATATTTCTTCTTATGTAAATTGTTTTGGTTTCCTCAGAGTCCTTAAGTTTCCAAGCCCTCCTCAACATGGCCTCCGCTGCCACCTGAGACTTTAATTTCAATTTTAATGGTCTATTCTTGCCTTCCTCAAAAGATCCCAATCTCACACTTTCTTCTACCTCAGCATATAGGTCCTCTTCTTCCACAGAGATCTTGTTCAGTAAAGACTTAATCCTGTCATTTTCCTTATCCCTCCTGTCCTGCCAGTTCCTGTTAGTTTCCTCCCGCAATCCTATTATGATCACACATTTTTTTCTTTTCAGCAATATCTCTCACCACATACTCATATTCCTTTAGTGCCTTTACCATTTCCCTGTGCACCATACTGGTGCACAGGGGTGATGGGGTGTATGTGTTAAGGAAAGACTAAGAAGGGTGGATGAAACATGTAAAAATTTAGTTGGAATGAACATGTGGGAGAAAAAGGAAAAGAGGGAGCTTGTGGCTGGCAGTGGAGATAGGAAATTTGGAGAGATAAGGAGGGTAAATTGGAGTCAAATTAAAGGAAGTGTGTTGGAAAGGAGGGAGGATTGGTGTACCAGGAAAGAAAAATATCAGGTGAAAGGAAAGAAACTGGAGAGGAAGTGTTGCAGCCATGGGCGGTTATCCAGTCACATTTAAAATTTCCCTCTCACTGAGACTGTGAGGGATGGATCATAGGTTCTGAGACTAGCAGGGAGGTCAACTCAGTACCACATCATTTTCTTCTAAATAATATTACTGTCTTTGACTAATCTTCTCACTTCCTGGCATTCATATTTTCCCTTCTTCGTTAAAGTGTACTCAGAATGAATATCAAGCTTTCTATATTAAGAGATTCTACTACATTTTAATACGTAATGGCAACCCGCACCTGACTGAGGAGGACACCCGATACAGCTCATCCTTGTCTACTCTTACTTCTCACAGGCAGACACTGCCATCCCTCTCTGAGGCTAATACCTTTGTGTTTAGTCTTATAGCTAGTTAAAGCAGTGAAGAACCTTTTTGGTATTTATCTTTCTTTGTATATTGCTTCACAATACCATACCAGCCAATCATAAGATAGCATATACTTCCCACATAGGTCAAGAAAAACTTGTTTTCATCATTCAAAGGTTCTACTCCTTCTCTACTAGGTCACAGGAAGCATACAGGGTCTGTAATACATTCATGAAGAGCTTAAATAATCACAGGAATAGGACACCTGGATACTGATGCCATTCTGCTGAGAGAGTCTGTTAAAGAAAGCTAAAGGATATAGCATGACTACGGAGAGGAAGGAATAATGGATGGAGGAATGTGCCAGACAACAGGGGTTACTTACCAGGATATGGATAGAACCCTCTGTCTTTAGCACGTCTTTGGCAAAGGACCTGACAGAGGAAAGATCAGACGTATCCAGCAGATATACCACCACATTTTTGTTGCCTGTCACTGAGATGATATAGTCTGTGTGAAAGTAAAAGGAGGCTATTAGATATGGACACACACAGGTACATACACACAGGAACACAGGCATACACACACACACAAATCTGTTTGCGGACGATGCGAAACTGTGCAGAGTCATTAAACAAAAAGAGGATTGTGAAATACTACAGGAAGACTTAAACAAGATCTGGAAATGGAGCAAAAAATGGGAGATGGAATTCAATGTGGAAAAAGCCATGTCATGGAAATGGGAAAAAGTGAAAGACGACCAGTGGGAATCTATAAGATGGGAGATGGAGTAGAACTAGAAAAAGTAAAAAAGGAAAAGAACTTGGGAGTGACAATGTAAGAAAATAATAAACCGGTAAGCCATATTGATAGAATTTTCAGAGAGATGTATAATTTGCTAAGGAATATTGGAGTAGCATTTCACTATATGGACAAGGAAATGATGAAGAAATTGATAAGTACTAAAATAAGACCTAGATTGGAATATGCAGGAGTTGTGTGGACTCCCATAAAAGAAACACATAAGAAAATTAGAGAGACTACAAAAATGGCTACAAGAATGGTTCCAGAATTTAAAGGGATGGCATATGAGGAGAGACTAAAGGTAATGGATCTACCAACCTTGGAGCAGAGAAGAGAGAGAGGGGATCTGATACAAGTTTATAAATTGATTAACGGAATGGATGAAGTGGATAATGAGAAACTGATCCTGAGAGAAGAATATGACTTTAGAAGCACAAGATCGCATAGTAAGAAACTAAGGAAGGGACGATGTCTGAGAGATGTTAAAAAATTTTGTTTCCATAAAGATGTGTTGAGACTTGGAACAGTTTGAGTGAGGAAGTGGTGTCAGCAAAGAGTGTACATAGTTTTAAAGAAATATTGGATAAGTGTAGATATGGAGACAGGACCACACGAGCATAAAGCCCAGGCCCTGTAAAACTAAAACTAGGTAAATACACACACACACACACACACACACACACACACACACACACACACACACACACACACACACACACACACACACACACACACATGTAATATTAGAAATAGATATAGAAGAGGGAAAGGAAGATAGAGACGATTCATACAAAGGAGACCGATTAAACTACTGAAAGGCTGATATTGAGAATCTCAGGAACTATTTTAAAAATGTAAACTAGGAGGAGATGGAAAACTCAGAGACGATGCAAGAGAAGTATAACTTATTTTTGGAAATATATAAAACAGGAGTCAGGGAATATGTCCCAAAGTATAGACCTAAAGAAGAAGGAAAAAAAGATTGGTTTAATGCAAGGTGTGCTAGGGCAAAGGAGAAAAGAGACGGAGCATGGAAAAGATGGAGGAGAAATAGAAATCCAACAAATAAGGAAAACTTCAAGGCAGCGAGAGATGAATATGTTAAGGTAAGGAAGGGAGAGGAAAAGAACTTTGAAAAGGACATTATCGAAAAATGTAAGGAGCAACCAAAATTGTTCTATAGATTCATAAATGGAAAAATTAGAAAAAGAGAAACAATAGAAAGGTTAAAAGGAGAGAACGGGATGGTGGAAGACCCAAAAACTATGGCAGAACTATTAAATAAAAAATTCCAGGAGGTCTTTACTAAGGAATCCAAATTTAAAAGGCCACAGGGTAATAGAGAGACAGTCTTTATGAAAGAGATTAAAGTAACCAAGCTTGAAATAAAAGAATTAATGAAGGAACTGGATGAAGACAAGGCAATGGGACCAGATGAAGTCTCAGGCAGAATACTGAAAGAATGTAGGGAAGAACTATCAAGTCCTATATACAACATCATAAAATGCTCAATAGAAAATGGAACAGTACCAGTAGAATGGAAAAGAGCTGAGGTGGTTCCCATATATAAGAGTGGAAGGAAGAAGGAAGAATCTTTAAATTACAGACTGGTATCACTAACTAGTGTAATATGCAAGATGTGTGAAAGAATAATAAAGAAACAATGGATCAAGTTCCTTGAAGACAACAAATTAATATCAAATAGCCAATTTGGTTTTAGGAAAAGACGGTCTTGTGTAACTAATTTAATGGGTTTCTATTCTAGAATAGTTGATAGAGTACAAGAGAGAGAGGGATGGGTTGACTGTATTTATTTGGATTTAAAAAAGGCGTTTGACAAAGTGCCACATGAAAGATTACTATGGAAGTTAGAGGAGAAGGGTGGCTTAAAAGGAAGCACATTGAGATGGATAGAAAATTATTTGAGGGGGAGAGAAAAAAGGACGGTAGTTAAAGATATGAAGTCCAAGTGGAGAGCAGTAGAAAGCGGAGTGCCACAAGGGTCAGCATTGGCACCAATACTTTTCCTCATTTATATTAACGACATGTCAGAAGGAGTGAACAGCTACATAAATCTGTTTGCAGATGATACGAAACTGTGCAGAGTTACAAAGCAAAAAGAGGATTGTGAAATACTACAGGAAGACCTAAATAAGATATGGGAATGGAGCAAAAAGTGGGAAATGGAATTCAATGTGAACAAAAGCCATGTCATGGAAATGGGAAAGAGTGAAAGACGACCCGTGGGAATCTATAAGATGGGAGATAGAGTAGAACTGGAGAAAGTAAAAAGGAAAAGGACTTAGGAGTGACGATGGAAGAAAACAATCAACCAGTAAGCCATATTGATAGAATTTTTAGAGAAACATATAATTTGCTAAGGAATATTGGAGTAGCATTTCACCACATGGACAAAGAAATGATGAAGAAATTGATAAGTACTTTAATAAGACCCAGATTGGAATATGCAGGAGTAGTGTGGACCCCTTATAAAAAAAACACATAAGGAAATTGGAGAGACTACAAAAAATGGCTACAAGAATGGTTCCAGAATTTGAAGGGATGACATATGAGGAGAGACTAAAGGCTATGGATCTACCAACCCTGGAACAAAGAAGGGAGAGAGGAGACCTGATACAAGTTTTTAAATTGATTAACGGAATGGACCAAGTGGATAATGAGAAACTGATCCTGAGAGAAGAATATGACATTTGAAGCACAAGATTGCATAGTAAAAAGCTGAGAAAAGTAAGATGTCTGAGAGATGTTAAAAAATATAGTTTCCCGCAAAGATGTATTGAGACGTGGAACAATTTAAATGAAGAAGTAGTGTCTGCAACGAGTGTGCATACTTTTAAAGTAAGATTGGATAAGTGCAGATATGGAGACGAGGCCACATGAACATAAAGCCCAGGCCCTGTAAAACTACAACTAGGTAAATACAACTAAGTAAATACACACAGGTTCTCCTGTCTCCATAATAAATAAGTTTTGAATTGTACAGATGGAAAAAAAATGCAGTGAGAGATGGAAATGAGTAGTGCTGCCAGATGTATGACAGAATTAAAAACATACGCCATCGTGTGAAAACCAACGGTACATTGAAACACCTGTTGGACTAAGGAAACTGAATGAGGATATTATGAACAAGGATTTTTCTGGATTTAGGGACGAAAGAGGTAGTACGAGGAGGTTGATCAATGTAGAAAGGGAGTTAAGGTACATGAAGGAAGTGATGTGATGGCGAGTCTAATGGACAAACAGGACAGACTGACAACAGAAAACACAGATTGAAATTGAGATTAGGAGAATGTGATAAGGTCAGTGCAATCAATCTGGGACTGAAGAAGGAGATACAAGAAATAAAGAAACAAAATTATGTACTAAAAGCCACATGTCAAGATAATGAAAACTCCTTAAAGAGGTTACAGGTAAAAGTACAGGATGGGATTGTGGACAGGATGGAAGGTGGAATGAGTGAAAAAAAGCTGAAGGAACTATGAAATGCATAAAAGCAAGAACAGGAAGATGAAAAAGTAAAATTTTCAGAGGTAGTAAAGAAACAGATTCAAGAAAACACTAAATTCACTGTAATACAAGTAATTAAAGAGAAGAGGATCTTGTGCGAGATACAGTGGATAAAAGGAAAAGTTTAGTGACTTTTTGGGATAAAGGAAAAAAAATCCAAACAAGTTCACAAGAGGATGTGGAAAGGGAATTGGCCAAAACTATTATCAAACAAGTTCAAGACAGCATGCAAGAACTAGACCAGGAGGTGGAGGAAGTGATCAGGTTAGGAAAATACAGTAAAGGGGGTAGGAGACCAATGAAAGTGAGAATGAGATCCCAAGTGGCAGTAGAAGAAATTATGGCTAGGAAAGGGAAACTGGCTGATGGTACTGAACACAAAGATATATGGATAAAAAGAGATATGAACCTAGAGAGGAAAAAAGAGAGAGTGCTTAAGAAATTAAACTAAGGAAAAAAACGAGAAAAGGACAGAGAGTAAGAAAATTAATTTTTACTGGAGGGTTCTAGATATGAGACTAAAGAAGTGGTACCTACAGAAGAAAGAGGAACTCATGGAGGAGGCAAGAAATTAAGAGTGACTTATACTAATATAGATGGGTTGTTATGCAGCATGTTGGAGGTTAGGGACTATTTGATATAGAAAAAGCCAGATGTAATGTGCTTCGTTAAAACAAAACTAAGTGATGAGATTCACGTTAACTTTAAAGAGAAAGGATTTAATAGCTGGAGGAGAGACAGGAAGGATGAAGGGGGAAAAGGAGTGCTAATAATGGTTTGTGATAATATGTGTGGAGGATGTGCAATATGGTGAGGACAAAGTGGAAGTAATGGGAGTAACAGTCAAAACAGAAGAATTGAAGAAGAGAAAAATTATACAGTGGTACCTCGACATACGAATTTAATTTGTTCCGTGACAATCTTTGTATATATAAAAAAAAATCATATATCAAATAAATTTTTCCCATAGAAATTAATGGAAATAGAATTAATTCGTTCTTGTGATATGAATTTACCCCCAAAAAATTTACATGCTTTAAATACCAACCAAATATAGATTTTAATATAAGACAAATGCAATGTTTATTGTATGCATGATATAAATGTACTATATTGCCCAATATAATAACTTAAACAAGACTCGGGGCACGTCGATAGATGTTTAGGTAGGCTTTTAACGGCTATATTTTGGCTATTTTCTTCCCGTTTTCTTTGCTTGTGAGCTGGCAACACTCATCAGGAGTAAACATATGCTCTATCACTGTGTCACCAAGATGGATGTGGGAGTGACAGATGGATGTCTGATTGATTGACATTAATTTCTCTGTCTGATTCTGACAACTTTGAATGGGTATCAGAAAGAAGAGAGCCAGAGAAGAGAGAGAAGAGAGAAGAGAGAGAGAGAGAAGAGAGAGAGAGAGAGAGAGAGAGAGAGAGAGAGAGAGAGAGAGAGAGAGAGAGAGAGAGAGAGAGAGAGAGAGAGAGAGAGAGAGAGAGAGAGAGAGAGAGAGAGAGAGAGAGAGAGAGAGAGAGAGAGAGAGAGAGAGAGAGAGAGAGAGAGAGAGAGAGAGAGAGAAGAGAGAGACAATGTTTTCTAACTTTACTGAGGAAGAAAGATCAGAGAAGGCCACGAAGATGATACTACCTCATTCAACCTGTGATATTTTTGGTAACCATGACATCTAGAGACTTCTGGTTTTTGCATTGCAAAGAGGAAGAGTTGCTTGTGGGCAGAACACCATTTATACTCACTCATTTATTGAATATCTAAGTGTAATCAGTATGTGAATACAGGCTATTTTGTGTGTTTCTCGCCAAACTTTTACTTTTGGGACCCAGTTCCCAAAACTTAAGAAAAATACACACTGCCGAGGAGCACAGACACATACATGCACAAAGGATGAACAACGATACACAACGCGGGCTGAATGTTCCGTGGACGGTAGAACAATCCACCTACCGATGGCTATTCATATCTTAAAAATATCTTCATATTTCAAGGCGTAAATTATATTAAATTTTTCATCGTATATAAAAAAAACATATGCTGGGGCGATTGTATCTCAAGGTATTACTGTAGTTACATATGTGCCACCTAAGACAAATACATGGGGAAATGACGAACATAAAGATATGCAAAGAGAGGTGATTAAGTGCCTAGATAACATGACAAGAAGATATGGAAAAATACTTTTAGTTGGAGACTTTAACTGGAGAGAGATGGAAGTACAGGCAATCCCTGCTTAACGAACAGGTTATGTTCCTAAAAAAACGTTCGTTGTGTGAATTTTCGTTAAGCGAACCAATTATAACAAGTTTGACCTCTGACTTAAACTTCCATTGAGAGTAAACAAAGCGAGAGTGCATCATAGTACAGTAAAAGGTTTAATGAAAGTAAAAATTATGAAGTTAAACATTTAAGCAGTTTAATTTAAGACTAAGTCATTACAATGTACACTAATGTATGTATATAAGTAACTTTATAATGTTGATGATCTTAAATTAATGAAGGGAGGGAGAGCAGAGGGGGAAAAATGCTAGCCAGCAACCTGTGGAATGTAAACAAAGGACCCATCAATGTACTGCATACAAAACTTATGTACCACATTTCCACAAGGCTTTCAATTTTATTCATTGCAGAGTCACGAGTTCGGGTGGTTCTTTTTTTTGCTTACAAGGAAGATACGGTCTCACCAGCCTTTTTAATAGAGTCTGCTGACTTGAAAATAATACAGACAGTAGATGGAGTCAAGCTATGGTAGCGAGCAATGCTATTAGTTTTCTCGCCTCTCTCATGTCTGTGAAAAATATCCAGCTTCACTTCGAGAGTAAGAGACTTCCTGGTCTTCTTAGCAATGCTAGGTGACATTGCAGGACTGGTTGCAGGGCATTTTGGTGGCATGTTGAGCGAGGGAAGACGAGCTGCTGCTGGACAGTGTTATTGTTTTAATCTAAGAGTGGGGAAGGGTAGGGGAGTGAGTGGTGCACGTTTTGTCCACGAGAGGCACTGGTGTATTCAAAAGCCTGTCAGCTTGCGTGATACAGTGGGGCTTTCAAACTTGGAAAAAATTACCTGGATAAAATTTTGTTAAAGCGAGTTTGGTGTTTGTTATACGAGCAGATAGTAGTAAAAGAAAACGTTTGCTATAGCGAAATTTCGTTGTGTGAACGTTTGTTAACCCTTAATTCAAGGTGACGCCTATGTGGGCATGAAGAGTAAAAAGATGAGAGAGAGTCATATTTCTTTTCTGAGCTTTCAGTTCAGTTGTCCCGATAGTGTGTTGGATACCAACTACACAGATGCTGTCCTTGAAATTAGTGCTCCTCCCACCATCCTTGTCTCCACCAATCACTAAAGATAAGCTACATGCATGCCTTGTGTCTAAAATTAAATGGCATAGACTATTATCTCTCTCTCTCTCTCTCTCTCTCTCTCTCTCTCTTATATCTCCCTTTAAGATAAGTTACATGGAACATTCGTGAAAACACACACACACACACACACACACACACACACACACACGAAGAAATAAACAGAATGGGACCATATCAAGAAGGAAAAACGAGACCAATTAAAATACTACTAAAATCACAAGCAGCAACAGAAGAAATACTATATAGAACAACAAAACTTAGAGAAACAGAAGGCTGCAAGGATATCTATATAAAGAAAAATAGAAATGAGGAAGAAAGGAAGAGATACAATGAACTGGCAGCAGCAGTAAGGGAAAAGAATAATGAAAGATCAGAAGAGAAGAAGAGATTTTTTTGGAGAATTCTAGGAGACAGGATAAAGAAATGGTATATAAACGAGAAGGAAGAGAAAAAAGTGGAACAAGTTTAACTAAAAATGATAAAGGCAAAGGACTAAAAATTATGTATACGAACATAGACAGGGTTTTATCAAGTAAACTAGAATTAAGAAATTACATAAGGAAAGAAAATCCAGATATTGTATGCCTGGCTGAAACAAAACTAAATAAGGCAATCAAAATAGACTTGGACAATAGGTATAACGTATGGAGAAGAGACAGAGTGGGTAAAGGAGGAGGAGTCATGATTATGTTAAATGAAATGGAATGTGGGGAAGGAAAAGCAGAAGTATTGTATACTAAGATGCATATTAATAAAAAAGAGATAACAATCATTGTAACATATGTGCCACCAAAAACAAATTCATGGACCAATCAAGAATATAAAGACATGATAGATGACACAATAAGGAGTTTAATGAGAATCGTTAAAGAAAGGAGAAAAGTGATATTAGTAGGGAAATTTCAACTGTAAAGAAGTGGACTGGGAAAATTATGAAAGTGGTATGGGGAAGAAGCCTGGGAGAAAGATTCTTGAACCTAATGATAGACAATATGATGGACCAGAGAGTAAAGGAATGCACAAGATTCAGAGGAAACGACAAGCCGAGATTGGACCTAGTTTTTACAAGGGTATACAAATGAATGATGATATAAGATATAAGTGCCCATTGGGAAAGAGTGACCATGCAATATTAGAAATAGATATAGAAGAGGGAAAGGAAGATAGAGATGATTCATACAAAGGAGACCGATTAAATTACAGAAAGGCTGATAATGAGAATCTCAAGAACTATTTTAAAAACGTAGACTGGGAGGAGATGGAAAACTCAGAGACAATGCAAGAAATATAACTTATTTTTGGAAATATACAAAACAGGAGTCAGAGAATATGTCCCAAAATATAGACCAAAAGAAGAAGGAAAGAAAGATTGGTTTAATGCAAGGTGTGCTAGGGCAAAGGAGAAAAGAGATGGAGCATGGAAAAGGTGGAGGAGAAATAGGAATCCAACAAATAAGGAAAACTTCAAGGCAGCGAGAAATGAATATGTTAAGGTGAGGAAGGAAGAGGAAAAGAACTTCAAAAAAGATATTGTCGAAAAATGTAAGGAGCAACCAAAATTGTTCTATAGATTCATAAATGGAAAAATTAGGCAAAAGAAACAATAGAAAGGTTAAAAGGAGAGAATGGGATGGTGGAAGACCCAAAAGTATGGCAGAACTATTAAATAAAAATTCCAGGAGGTCTTTACTAAAGAATCCAAATTTGAGAGGCCACAGGGTAATAGAGAGACAATCTATATGAAAGAGATTAAAGTAACCAAGCTTGAAATAAAAGAGTTAATGAAGGAACTGGATGAAGAGAAGGCAATGGGACCGGATGAAGTCTCAGGCAGAATACTGAAAGAATGTAGGGAAGAACTAGCAAGTCCTATATACAACATCATAAAATGCTCAATAGAAAATGGAACAGTGCCAGTAGAATGGAAAAGAGCTGAGGTGGTTCCCATATATAAGAGCGGAAGGAAAGAAGAACCTTTAAATTACAGACCAGTATCACTAACTAGTGTAATATGCAAGATGTGTGAAAGAATAATAAAGAAACAATGGATCGAGTTCCTTGAAGACAACAAATTAATATCAAATAGCCAATTTGGTTTTAGAAAAGGACAGTCTTGTGTAACTAATTTATTGAGTTTCTATTCTAGAATAGTTGATAGAGTACAAGAGAGAGAGAGATGGGTTGACTGCATCTATTTGGATTTAAAAAAGGCATTTGACAAAGTGCCACATGCAAGATTACTGTGGAAGTTAGAGGAGAAGGGTGGCTTAAAAGGAAGCACATTGAGATGGATAGAAAATTATTTGAGGGGGAGAGAAATAAGGACAGTAGTTAAAGATATGAAGTCCAAGTGGAGAGCAGTAGAAAGCGGAGTGCCACAGGGGTCAGTATTGGCACCAATACTTTTCCTCATTTATATTAACGACATGCCAGAAGGAATGAACAGCTACATAAATTTGTTTGCGGATGATACGAAACTGTGCAGAGTTATAAAGCAAAAGGAGGATTGTGAAATACTGCAAGAAGACCTAAATAAGATCTGGGAATGGAGTAAGAAGTGGAGAATGGAATTCAATGTGAACAAAAGCCATGTCATGGAAATGGGAAAGAGTGAAAGATAACCTGTGGGAATCTATAAGATGGGAGATGGAGTAGAACTGGAGAAAGTCAAAAGGAAAAGGACTTAGGAGTGACGATGGAAGAAAACAATCAACCAGTAAGCCATATTGATAGAATTTTTAGAGAAACATATAATTTGCTAAGGAATATTGGAGTAGCATTTCACTACATGGACAAAGAAATGATGAAGAAATTGATAAGTACTATAATAAGACCCAGATTGGAATATGCAGGAGTAGTGTGGACCCCTCATAAAAAGAAACACATAAGGAAATTGGAGAGGCTACAAAAAATGGCTACAAGAATGGTCCCAGAACTTGAAGGGATGACATATGAGGAGAGACTAAAGGCTATGGATCTACCAACCTTGGAACAAAGAAGGGAGAGAGGAGATCTGATACAAGTCTATAAATTGATCAACGGAATGGACCAAGTGGATAATGAGAAACTGATCCTGAGAGAAGAATATGACATCTGAAGCACAAGATCGCATAGTAAAAAGCTGAGAAAGGGAAGATGTCTGAGAGATATTAAAAAATATAGTTTCCCGCAGAGATGTATTGAGACGTGGAACAGTTTAGATGAAGAAGTAGTGTCTGCAACGAGTGTGCACACTTTTAAGTAAGATTGGATAAGTGTAGATATGGAGAAGGGGCCACACGAGCATAAAGCCCAGGCCCTGTAAAACTACAACTAGGTAAATACACACACACACACAGAAATACAAAAACAACAAATTTTCTCTCTCTCTCTCTCTCTCTCTCCTTCCTTCTCCTTCCTTCCCTCCCCTTTTCCTCTCGAAGATAAGCTACATGTCCCACTTGTGTCTAAAATATTAGCAAATGTCACACTCTCTCTCCCTCTCTCTCTCTCTCTCTCTCTCTCTTTCTCTCGAAGAGAAGCATCTACTTTCCTCTTCGAAGGCGATATAGTGACTAAAAAAATAGCAGCATAATACACAAAGACGACAAGCATGACAAGCTTGCACGAGTTTCCTGCGCTCGCGCGGCACTACCACCCGTATATCATACAGGCGGGCTTTTTTAACATCCGGCGCGAAGGGGTTAAGCGGGGGTTGCCTGTAATGGATAATGCTGGACAGTGGAGCGAGGAAGTGTTACAGTTGACTATGGTTAATACAATGTATCAGTGGGTGGTACAGGGTGATGAAGAACCATCATTCCTTGACCTAGTATTCACAAAGAAACCAGTGCCCCCTCCAATCATAAAATACCTTAGTCCAATAGGAAGAAGTGATCATATGACATTAGTGATGCAAATACAGGAGGAGGATGGGGTAAGTTGAAGAGATGACTACAAAGGAGAAAGATCGGGGCCGTATCAAGGGGGGGCAGGGGGGGCGATTGCCCCGGGGCGCCACACCACCATTTTCGTCCCCCAATCAACAATCTTAGGGGCAAATACAGGAGGAGGATGGGGCCAGGATATGAAATAAAATGCCACGCCGGCGGGATTTGCAGAACCCCCCCTCCAAGGTTTTTCTGTAATCTAGGTCACGTTTATAATGACAAGATTTGATAGTCTCATACTGGCAGGCAAAAATTACTTAAAATGATATTAGCTTGATAAAAGGAAGATTCTGTCAAGGGTCATCACCTTCCACTACCTTCCCTTCACCTTGTTGTGGGTAAACTGGCAATGGATTATGTATGAAGCAGTGCATTGAGTTCCTTTCCTTCATCCTCCAACACACCATATCTCCACTAAAATAGAAAGAAAATAGAAAAAAGTCTGTTAACATATGAATAAATAACACGTCCTGACAGTCAAGGTTAGCCAGACTCTACCCGGCCAGTGGCACTCGTTGTGACTCGATTGGTGAAGTGGTGACATGAAGCGTTTCGTCACTGGTCCAATACTTTCTGATTTGCACTTGTAGAAAGGAAAGGGAACCATGCTCCTCCTCCTCCTCCTATAACTCTGCAGTGCATTCCTCCTCCACCTCCTTCTCCTTTTCTTGTTCTTTTCTCTCTCTCTCTTTCTGCTCCATCACTAATTTTCCATCCTCTAAGGGTGTAAGTAATGAAGGGCTATTTGTAGGAGGTGTACAATTAAGCTCATGCCAGTGAGTAACATGTAGCGGGCTTAAACTTACCGCTGTCATGCAAAGAGGCACTGGCGGAACTTGCTCAGTAATCAGTCTCCCTCTCCCTCTCTCTCTCTCTCTCTAGCCAGCACAGTTTCTCTCTCTTGTGTTATTCATGTTCTTTTAAACTCGTATGTTCTATGTTGCTCTGCATTTTTAGCTTCCTACTTATTTTACTTAATTTTTATTTATTTATTTATTTATTTATTTATACCACTTTTGTTAAATCGTCGACTTCTTTTGTTATCTTTATCTTAATTACATCCTTTAAAATTCACTCATTGTTGTTATTTTATTTCTTATCAGAGAGAGAGAGAGAGAGAGAGAGAGAGAGAGAGAGAGAGAGAGAGAGAGAGAGAGAGAGAGAGAGAGAGAGAGAGAGAGAGAGAGAGAGAGAGAGAACTACACATGGCAGACATATTATTTCGACATCACTTCAGTTTCTATTGCGTCCTATGAAAGGTCATTCAGCAAGCTAAAACTTATTAAGTCCTACCTGAGGAGCAAGCACTATGGGGCAAGCCCGCCTCCAATGTCTGGCTCTTATGAGCATTGGGAAGGAAGTTCTGGATTGTGTTAATTTTGACGAAGTCATTTGATAACTTTGCTGCTGCTAAAACACGAAAAATGGACATGGTATAGAGACTGTGTTCTTCGACTCAGTACATATGTGATTTATGTAAGAATTTTTTTTTTTTTTTTTTTTTTATAGTTTGTGGATTTGTGTTGAATTTGTGGTATAGCAGGGCCATATTTTGTGATTTTTTTATTTTGTGAAATTAAAGTGGATCTGTTGTCTTTATGAATTTATGCATGAATCTAGCTAGAATGGGGAGGGGATGGGTGAGAAAGGAAGGAGCGAGGGGGGTACCATTCAGGACCTCTGCCCTGGGGCGCCACAATCCCGTGATACGGCACTGAGAGAGATTAAATCATGAAAGAGCAGATTTTGAAAAACTAAGAAATTTTTTTGCTGATATTGAGTGCAGAAACATTATGTATAGAAAGACAATACAAGGGAAATATGATATATTCTTACAGAAATATAATGAAGGAGTAGAAAAATATGTACTTTTTATAGAGATAAGAAAAAAAAATACCCGCTTGGTACAATGCTAGATGCATAGAAGCTAAAAAGGCAAAAAATAAAGCTTGGAAGAACCTTATAAAACAGAGAAATGACAACAAAAGACAGCAGCATAGGGATGTGAGAAATTAACATATTAGAGTAAGCAGGAGGAAGAAAGAAACTTTGAGAAAGATGTGGTGAATAAAAGCAAAGAGAAACTCAAACTTTTCAAAAGTTTATAAAGGGCAAAACGAAGAACAAGGAAACAATTGAAAAAAATAATTAAAGGAGGGAAGACATAACAAACAGAGAAGGAAATGTGTGAAATAATGAATGAGTTTTAAAATGGTGTTCACTGCAGAAGTGGATTTCACAGAACCTAATGGGACATTTCATTGCCAAGGACTACAGGAAATTGCAGTGCAGAAGGAGGATATTGGAAGATTATTGGATAAGTTAGATGTCAAAAAAGCAATGAGGCCAGATGGTGTATCAGGATGGGTGTTAAAAGAATGTAAAGAGCAATTACTGGATCCAATTTGGGAAATAATAACAAGTTCACTACATGAAGGGAAAGTTCCACAAGAATGGAAGACAGCCAACATAATACTGATATTTAAAGGAGGAAAGGCAACTGAACCACTATACTACAAACCAGTGTCACTTACAAGTGTTTTGGGGAAATTGTGTGAAATAATTATCAAAGAAAATGGATTAAATATCTAGAAGAGGAACAAGTCATATCGAGCAGATATTTGGGTTCAAGACAGGATGGTCATGCGTATCAAACTCATTAAGCTTCTACTCAAGTTATTGCAGGACTGAAAAACAGAGATGAATGAGTGGATACAGTATACCTGGATATAAAAAAGGCTTTTGATAAAGTCCCTCATGGAAGACTACTTTGGAAACTAGAGAATACAGGAAAACTGCGAGGAACTTTGCTAGAATAGACAAGAGATTATTTGAAGGATAGGGAGATGAGAACTGTGATCAGAGATACATACTCATTTTTGGGTAGAGTAACAAGCAGAGTGTCACAAGGGTAGTGTTAGCCCCCATTATGTTTCAGATTTATGTAAACATTCACATTAGGGTAAACAGTTATATTAACTTATTTGCTGATGATGCAAACAGAGTTATCAAAACCAGGGAGGACTGTCTGCTGTTACAGGAAGATATAAACAAGATCTATAAATGGAATAGTCAGTGGAAATTGGAGTTATATGTCAAGAAATGTCATGTAATGAAACTAGGAAAGACCAAAAGAAGACCTGTATGGAACTATCTGATGGGAGAGGAACAAATAATGAAGACTAGAGGAAAAAGATTTGGGAGTAATTATACAGGAAAATCTGAGCCCAAAAAACACATAAGCAAGATATATATAAAATGTTGACTAATATAAGAGTGGCATTTCAATTCAAGGACAAAGATATGATGAAAAAAAATCATCACAAGCATGATACGTCCAAAGCTGGAATATGCAGCTGTGGTATGGTCCCCCAAGCTCTAAAAAAACTTATAAGAAGATTAGAACAGATACAGGAGATTGCTACAAAGATGGTGCCAGAACTAAAGGACCTAACATATGAAGAACGACTGATGGAGATGGGACTACCAACCTTACAAGATAGAAGAGAGTGATAGTCATTGGCATTGAAAAGACAGATAAGGAAGACCTAGTGATAGAAGAAAATAGAAGGAAAAGAGGTCATGTAAAGAAGATCAGGATGAGGCAGTATGTGAAGGATATTGGAAAATACAGTTTTCCACAGGGAACGGCGAAGAAGTGGAATGCACTGAATAATGAAGTTGTTACAGCACATAATGTGCATAACTTTAAGGAAAAATTGGATAAATGGAGACATGGAGACAGGACACTATGTGTCCATTCAAACCCTGTACAATACAACTAAGTAAATACAACTACGTAAATACACACCACTGCCACCACACTGTCAAGACGTTGCAAAACAGCTCCCAGGGAAAGCAATTCAGCAGGCATTGGAGCCTGACCTAGACGTATGAACAGGGGGAGGTAGGGTTCTCCTGTCTCCAAAATAAATAAGAATTGGATACCGAATTGAAAAAAAAAATGGAGAGAAGAGCAGAGTTAGGTGGCATGGCCAAATGTATGGAACCAAAACAAACATCATGTTGAGAAAACCTGAGATTTATTGAAACACCTGTTGGATTGAGGAGATTAAGTGATGATAATACAGATAAGGACTTTTCTGGATTTTGAGAGGAAAGAAGCAATATGAGGAGGCTGATAAACATGGAAAGAGAGATAATATATATGAAGGCAGTGATGTCAAGTTTGATTGAAAAACAAGACAAATTAATAAAAGAAAACACAGAACTAAAAGTGAGAATAGAGGAATGTGAGAAAGTAAGGGAAATAAATCAAGAGAAGAAGGAGGAGATGCAGGAGATAAAGAAACAAAATGATATACTAAAGGCCACATGTTATGACTACGAAGACTCCTTAAGGAGCCTACAGAAAAAAGTGCAGGATAGGTATGATAAAGTATAGAATAGAATGGGTGAAAGCAAATTGGAGCAATTACAAAATGCATGAAACAGGAATAGGAAGAAGAAAGTTAAATTTTCAGAGGTAGTAAGGAGGCAAATTCAGGAAGACAAAGGACACTGTTATACAACTAATTAAGGAGAAAGAGGATCTAGTGAGAGATACAGTGGAGAAGAGGAAATGTTTCTTAATTTTTTAGGATGAAGGAAAAAAAAATCCATACAAGATCATGAGAGAGCATGAAGAGAGAGAATTGGCCAAAACTATTATTAAACAGGTCCAGGACAGCACACAGGAATTGGACCAGAAAGTGGAGGAAGTGATTAGTTTGGGAAGAATTAGTGAAGGAGATAAGAGACCAATGAAAGTGTGAATGAGATCACAGGTGGCAATGGAGGAAATTATGATAAGAAAAGGGAAGCTGACCGATGATACTGAATCTAAGGATATATGGATAAAAAGAGAACGGATTCAGAAGATTGCTACATAGATAGTGCCTGAACTAAAAGACCTAACATATGAAGAAAGGCTGAAGGAAATTGGATTATCAACCTTACAAGATGAGAGAGAATGAGGAGACCTAATAACAATGTATAAAATAGTAAATGGCATTGAAAAGATAGACAAGGAAGACCTAGTGCTGGTGACAGAAGAATATAGAAGGACAAGAGGACATGTAAAGAAGATTAGGATGAGGCAGTGTGTGAAGGATATTGGAAAATATAGTTTTCCACATAGAACAATGGAAAAGTGGAATGCATTGAATGATGAAGTAGTTACAGCACATAGTGTGCATAACTTTAAAAAAAATTTGGATAAATAGAGACATGTAGACAGGACACTATGAGCCCTGTTCAAACCCTGTACAATACAACTAGGTAAATACACACACACACACACACACACACAAGAACTGCCGTGCTGAGAGGACGTGTCCAAGGAGCTCCCAAGCAAACACACACCAACAAGTGTTGGAAGCGGACCTAGACCACATGTAAAGGGGAGAAGGGGGCCATAGGGTTCTTCTGTCTCCAAAATAAGCAAGATTTGGGTGTTGTTTGGAGCGAAAAATGGAGGGCGAGGCGGAACTACATGGCACTGCCAGACATAAGTTAGAAATGCAGGAAGAGAATTGGATAAGATACAGAGATGACATCAGTTTGTACATATCTACACAGCCTCTAAAGACAAGAGAAGAATGTAAGTACACCCTATCCTCACCGGCCACAGCCTGAGCCTTCATCCGGTTTCTACAAGCAAGGATGACCCGAGCACCACGCTTTGCCAAGTCCTTGGCAGTCTCCTTCCCAATACCTGTAACATACAAGACAAGAAGTATTTACATCAGAGACAGCTCTGTTCATGGGGAACCTCAGCTTCAATAGGAACAGAATAACCAGCATTGACACAAACAACACCTTTATTTTCTTAACCATTTTCTTCCTTTCTTCTTTATATCCAGACGTTTCGACATCTCAGTATGTCATCATCAATGGTCTAAAAGTGATAAGATAAAATACATTGAAATTCTAATACACACATTATTAAAAATTATACATAAAGATACAAAGGTTAAAAAAATCTATATAATATGCAATGCAACAGAAGAAGTCATATTATTTAGTTGTGAAGAATTAGTTTTGATATGTAAGGATTCCAATATTCTGAGATCTGAATTGTTACTATTGTCTACTATTTTAAAGTGTTCAATTTTAAGAGTGACACCACAAACCTCAGAGTGATCTCTCACAGCTTAATGTGGGGGGTTGTGAGTTCTACGGTCCGTTCTGCTCACTGTCCCTTGTGCTCATCCACATGAACCTTGAAAGCTTGAGTTGTGCTTCCAATATACCCAGCTTGGCTGGAGTCTTACATATGTAGTTTCCTTGTTGACTGTGGAGACAAGTAATTTTGGTTGATACTGATCATTTAGGAATTTGTGAGTAATCTTATAGAACAAATCAGTAATAAATCCGTTATCTGAGAAAAATTTCTTTAAGAATATGCCTTCTTTATGAAGCTTTTTTCTTATTCTTCTGGACAGTTCTCAAGTCAGTTCTCTGGCTTGAGAACTGTCCAAAAGAACAAGAATAAAACTTCATAAAGAAGTCTTATTCTTAAAGAAATTTTTCTCAGATAACAGATTTACTACTGATTTGTTCGATAAGATTTCTCGTAAATTCCTAAATAATCAGTATCAACCAAAATTACACTGCTGGTCTGAGCGGAAGGCGCGAAAGGGACCACGACTTCCACTCTGACCAAATTTCATTCATCCTTTCTTAACCCCTTCCCCAACAATTTTTTTGTTAAAAACGTTTCTTTTCAGACTATTTTTTTTTATTTTGGTTCTATATACTAGTATTTTTCATGTTGATTATGAAAACAGCTTGTAATTACTGTTTTTCCCCATTTTTGTGGTTAACTTTTTACTTTGAAAATATCTTTGTAGACATATACGAGTTAACTCGTCTTCCTATAAACTCCAAGCTCTCCCCTCACCTCCCTCCTCCTCCTTCTCCTCACTTGTCGAGAAATATTCATTGTCTGATGAACTGGCAGTGTCATCAGAAGTATTCAAGCTTCTGAGGGAAGGTTCATATGTGCTATCTTCCTCAGAACTAGACATTTGGGGTGTAAATTATTTGAAAAGGGTACAAAAAATAAGTGGTAATGTGAATGAAAACAACACCCATGCGACAACAGTGATTGCTGGAGCAAGTCTCGTAAGAGCGTCCTTGAAATCCCACTGCTCCACCCTGTCGCCTCTGTCAGGCAGGCGTACGATTTGACGAGAATACTCGTTTCACACGTAGAATGGCTTAGAAAGGCTCAGAATCAACGAGTATATATGTCTGTAGCTGGTTTTCGAAGGTCAAGTTTTAGACGAGTATACTCGTCGACGACTGAAAACGGAACATTTAGTGAAAACGAATATATACGTCTGTAGCTGGTTTTTGAAGGTCAAATTTTAGACGAGTATACTCGTCGACAACTGAAAACGGAACATTTAGTGAAAACGAGTATACTCGTTTCTGCCGAGGAAGGGGTTAACTCTTAAACATACGGCAGGATTCGCTGTATGTCGCCGTCTGACAACTCTGCAGCTATAGTAATCAAAGTAGATGATAGGTTTCCTTAGTCAACGTTTGCTTGTGGCTTGTGTGCTTGAATTTGAAATTTCTTTCACCCCCCTCACGACCCCTTTTTGTGGATGCTTACCATTGTGCCCTTTTACTACCTATTATAAGACCTAGAAAACTAATTAGTAAGACCCAAATTTCAGTTATTTGTGTCTTAGTGAGGGAGAATAAGTCAAATCAAGAAATTGCCATGAACACTGGCATAGCTCTCATAACTGTTCAACGTTGGACCAAAATTTTATCGTGAGGGAGGAAGAGATGCTTCGTCACCACCTCACAAGCCTGAAGGGCCTAAGCGCAGTGTGAGCCAGAGAACTCTCAACATTATTCGAAGATAGCTTGAGGCCAACCCTCGCATACACAGCAAGGAACTTAAGGCTAGGAACCCTGCTTTGCTGGCTGGGGTGAGTGAAAGGACTGTGCGGAGATATGTGAAACACAACTTGGGATGTCACAGAGTTGCCACGCAGTTTCAAAACCTTGCCTCACACATGCTCACCTTACCAATAGGCTTGCTTTTGTGTCTCAGCACAAAGATTGGGACTTAGATTAGTGGCGTAGGGTACTTTGGTCACATGAGGTAAGCTTTCAGGTTACAGACAACCAAAAAAACTGTGTGTACCATAGACCCGGTAGTAACTGTTACAATCCACGCTACACAACACACACAGTACCCTCATTTTATTCACTATTCACCTTTATCTAAATAATTTCATGAATAACTCACCTACCATAGGTAATCTGCCTTTCACCTAATCAATCTACAAACCCATATAAACCTATGCTACCTTAGCAAGCCTATTTCATTTATACACTTCACCTAACCCTATTTTACCTGTTATTATTTTCTTATCCTAATTTACCATACCTTACCGCAATTCTAAGCCCGACTCACCTAACGCAATCTACCATAGCTTATACTAACAATGACTTTGTCATCAAATTGCATACTTAGTAATAACAAATACATGACAATAATGCAAACTCTGCAATATTGCAATATATCTTACTCCTCACTTACTTCTTCACTGCTTTCCTGGAAGACTTACTGGATTGTGTTGTCATTATGTACTTTGTTTTATCTTAATGTGCCAGCTAGATAATCTCTCACCTTAAATACATCTCATACACCTCATACTTTAACTACCATAGAACAGATGTTATTTATGCTATATATATGTCATGTGTATGTATATGTATGTGTATATGTGTGTGTATATGTGCATATGTAATACTTATTTATTTATTTATTTATTCACAAATTTATCTTTTCTTCATTCAATCTAGCTCACTTTATCTAACGTAACTTTGTTAACCTAATTCAGTTTATATGCTCAACTTAAAAATACTTCCTTACATTTTTTTTTTCACAAGTCCATACATATTCCTATAATCTGCTCTTTTACTCATAACTGCTATGATAACTAAAAAAAACTACATATGGTGGAAATTATGCCTATACATTATAGTAATTTGCATATCAATTATTTGACCTATGATGATTACCTTTATTATGTTTATTCTTTATGTTTATTCTTACAAGTACCTCTATATTATTACTTATCAAATAGCCATTCCCTAACTTTCTAAATTTTCACTGCTCTACCTAAATTATCCCTAACAAACTTTCAACACCTCATCTTACCTTCCCTTACTTACATCTTATACTTTTCAGAAACTTTACTTTTTCACTTTAAAATTGTACTTATTTATCTATATCTAGACTCATAATTCTGACCTCAGTTCAAACTGTCATTTCTTACTAACTCTAATAAATTGTTCTTCCTAACACAATTCTACCCTCACTTTATTCACTGCCCACCTTTACCTAAATAATTTTATGAACAACTCACTTACCATAGGTAATCTGCCTTTCACCTAACCCAGCGTTTCTTAACCTGGGGTGCTAGCACCCCCATGGGGTGCTGAAATCAATTTCAGGGAGTGCTGAGGAAGGTCACATATGTGGTGGTAAAAGGTAAAAGGAATACATTTGGGCAAACGTATTTTTATCGCATATTTTAAAATTCAATACCGGGGTAAACTTTAACGTGATTTTCATATGTGTTGTAGCATAGTGATATAAAACACTTGATTTGTACAAGAGTTTCACTATTTAATATTTAATCAGTATTACAAGCCTTGTATATTACCAGTGTACACGTTCGGTATGTGTACACCAGATGGCAAGATATCCCCGCTCCTTCGCCACCGCGGCAGAGCCCAGTGTATATTACCAGTGTACATGTTCAGTACGGTGTTAGCCAATGGTGGAGGGTGCTGGACTGCTTAGGCCTGACCAAAAGGGGTGCTGAGATCAAAAAAGGTTAAGAAACACTGACCTAACCAATCTATAAACTCATATAAACCCATGCTACCTTAGCAAGCCTACTTCATTTATACACTTCACCTAACCCTATTTTACCTGTTATTATTTATTTATCATAATTTATCGTACCTTACCCCAATTCTAAGTCCGACTCACCTAATGCAATCTACCACACCTTATACTAACCATGACTTTATCATCAAATTGCATACTTAGTAATGACAAATACATGACAATGCAAACTCTGCAATATTGCAATATATTTTACTCCTCACTTACTTCTTCACTGCTTTCCTGGAAGACTTACTGTATTGTGTTGTCATTACTTTGTTTTATCTTACTGTGCCAGCTAGATAATCTCTCACCTTAAATGCAAACTTTTTTCCCTTTCTCTCTTAACTTCTACTTACAAGTCCATACATATTCCTATAACCTGTTCTTTTACCCATCACTGCTGTGATTAACTAAAAACTGCATATGGTGGAAATTATGCCTACATATTATAGTATTTTGCACTTCAACTATTTGTTAACTTCTTAAGGTACCTGAGGAGCCAACTATGTTCTTGTCTTATTATTATTATTATTATTGTTATCATTATTACTATTATTATTATTAATTCTGTTATTGTTGTCATTATTATAACTGGTATTATTACTTTTTACATCCCTTATGGAGCACTTATACAAATCATTGTTTGATGATGTCAACCAAAATGAGGATAATATTAATGGTTTCAACATTGCAAAAGATATGATTACTAAAATCTCAGGATGATATGTTATTAACGCTTTATCTAAATACAGGTAACTCGATTTACGCATGTTTGATTTACGCGTTTTTGTTATAACGCGACTGAAAAAATATTATAATTAATTTAATTTGCACAATCGGTTTGCTTATACGTGATTTGGCCAAACCGCATTTTCAAACTGAGTGCCAGACGCAATTTCAAACTGCACGTCAGAGAGTTCCGCAGCTGGCCAATAGGTGGGAGCTCCGGGGCCGGATCCAAGAAGCAGGTTGTTGTCTATATTGGTACAGACAACCTCCATAGCAACCTCCTGCTCACATACCAACCTTCGTAAAATAGCATCCACAAGGATTCGTTGCTGTTGGCGGGTGGAGATTGGTAGCCTGCCTAAAAGTGCTCATTGGCTGCCAGGAGCTGGATCCAAGAAACTTTAACAATGTCAGAGCAACCTCCTGCTGTGAAATGGCATCTATGAACGCTTGGAGGGACGGTAAGAAGGTTGCTATGAGGTTGCTCTCAGGTTGCTGGGAGCACCACCTCTTGAGGTGGTGTTGTAGTGAATCATTCAGTCACCTGTCTCACACATTCCATATTTTTCTATTATATGTGACACACACTCTCACACTTTTAAGTCAGACTATTACAATTCATTTTCTTTCTTTTTATATACTATTTTCTCTACTTATTACAACCTACAACCTACAAACATTCTTATATTTCACTACTATCCACACTGACAATCCACAAGTACACACATCATACATGAATATTTTTCATATCATTCATATCATTCTTCATATCCAAAAATATAAAATGTAAATCTCACGGTTGCAAAAAGTAAAGACAATCTGAACTGACCACTGCATTAGTCGAGATCACCCTACACCTTTACATTGGTGACCAAGGAGTGTAGCTATCATGGTCAAAAGTGGCCTCTCACCAGCATCACTAAGGGTGCTGTTCTCCTGAGCCGAGATGCCTGCGGCGACAATTCGTTGTATTCGGGTCTGGCTCCATCAGCCAACAAGCCCTGCCTCCTTTCCCCCGAGGTGTTCGCAGGGTTGAGGCAAGGATAAGGAGAAAATGCGCTAAGCGCATGGCCACTTTATGGATTACCTGCACCCTCCCACCACGCCTTCTGGCGCCCCACCCCACCCCGTACCACCAGTAGCAACCACCTTGCCGCCCTTGGATTATCACCAGCGACACCTTGCTGCCTCTTGGATTACTCACTGCCCACACGGCCACTTGGATTTACACGGCTGTGTTCAATGACGTGTTCAGTGACGTGTTCAGTCTACGCAACGTGTTCAGTGCTGCCCTGTGACGTGTACAGTGTTCAGTGATGCCTACGTGTTGTGTGTAGCCTGTGTATAGTGACGCCTACAGTGCCAGTGACACGCCAGTGACACACACATCCCAGTGACACACACACCAAGTGACATACACCAAGTGACACATACCGGTGACACACACACACCAGTGACACAACACACAGAGTGCTACATTGCATCCTTATTGCTACACTTCCACTTAGTTACTGTGGTTAATGTGCTCTGCAGTAATATGTTCACCACTTTTCTTCAGTGCTTCTGCTCAGTGCTACTCACCAAGTGGCACATAAACACTGTTACAGAAGTGCTTCCTGCTACTACAGTCCTAAGCAGCTCCTGCAGTTCCTGTGCTCTTCATGCCAGTCCTTAGCAGCTCCTGCGGTTCCTGTGCTCTTCATGCCAGTCCTTAGCAGCTCCTGCGGTTCCTGTGCTCTTCATGCCAGTTCTTAGCAACTCCTGCGGTTCCTGTGCTCTTCATGCCAGTCCTTAGCAGCTCCTGCGGTTCCTGTGCTCTTCATGCCAGTCATTAGCAGTTCCTGTGCTTGTTAAGTCATTATTCACCATGGCTTTTTCAGACAGTGGTACAGCTACGGCGATTGGTTTTCAAGCTCCACCTTTCTGCTCCCAGGACCTGTCTCTAGTTCTCCCTGTTGGAGTGCAGTTTCAAGGCATCCAAGATCACCAGCAGCCTCACCAAGTTCAACTACACTGTTAGTCATCTTCCTTGTGATGTGCTCCCGCAAGTCTCTACCATCATTTCTATTGCTGCCACCGCTGACAAGCCCTATGAAGAGCTGAAGACCGCCCTACTCAAGAGCCTGCAATTTTCCATCGCCACTCGCCTCTGCGAGCTCTCCTCTCCACGCCATGATCAAGCCCTGCAGGCGTGGCTAATCTGTCTCCCTCACCTGGACTACCAACGCCACTGCTTCATTCCTCGCAGCCAAATAGGCTCTCGCCGACGCAGCTATGCTGTCCTTCCCTACTATGGATGCAGAAGTCTTTCTCACCTGTGACGCAAGCGATACCAGCTCAGGCACAGCCCTCCAACAGCTCGTGAACGTTACATGGAAGCCCATTGCATTCTTCTCAGAGAAGTTCAACAAGGCAGAGTCTAACTACAGTGCCTACGATCGAGAACTTCTTGCCATCTTCAAGGCCATCAAGTGGTTCCAGTACTTCCTTGAAGGCCGTCACTTCCACATATACACCGACCATAAGCCTCTCACCACTCTATTCCAGAAGAACAAGGCTTCCTGCTCCCCATGCCAACTTGGCCACCTAGATTAAGTCGCCCAGTACACTACCGACATATGCTACATCAAAGGTGTGGATAATGCATCCGCAGACGCACTCTTCCGCAGTGTTGCCGCCGTGTCCTCCTCCTCTTCCCTTGACTATGCTGCTGTTGCTGCCAACCAGTCTGGTGACGCCGAACAGGACAGACTCCTGCACAACCCGGTGCTCCAGATGAAGCAAGTTACTCTCCCAGGCACCAAGGTAGCCATCTATGCTGACTTCTCTATGGACACCATTCATACTTACCTTACCCAGCGACACTGCTATGTGGCCTTCCGTCAGCTCCACGACCTCTCCCACCCTGGCATCCACGTCTCACAACACCTCGTGACTTCTCGCTTCATCTGGGAAGGTATGAACAAGGACATCCATCTCTGGGACCGCACCTGCACACATTGTCAAGCTTCCAAGGTCATTCGCCACACTCACTTGCTGCCTGGCACCTTCCCACACCCCACTGGAAGATTTGACCACCTGCACATCGACTTCGTTGGTCCTCTACCTCCCTCAGCTGGCCATCATTATACATCCTCACCTGCGTGGATCGTTTCACACGCTGGGCTGAGGCCGCACCCCTGGCTGATATTACCATGGACACCGTCACTCAAGCCTTCATAAATACTTAGGTCTCAAGATTCAGTGTTCTGCTCAGCCTCATCTCTGACCACGGCAGCCAGTTTGAAGTTAAGGTGTGGAGCAAGGTAATGGCTCTCCTTGGTATACGCCGTTACAGGACTTCTAGCTACCACCCCCAGAGCAACAGCATTGTAGAGCGTTTCCACTGCCAGCTTAAGTCCTTCCTAATGGCCTCTGCACACCGTGAGCACTGGTCCCTGGCTCTTCGTCTCGTTCTCTTTGGCATCAGGTCCTCCCTGAAGGAAGACCTCCATCACTCGTCATACACACAAGTACTTTCTTATATTTCACTACTTTCCACACTGATGATCCAAAAGTACACACATCATACATGAATACTTTTCATATCATTCATATCATTCATCACATCCAAAAATATAAAATGTAAACCTCATGGTTGCAAAAAATAAAGACAATCCAAACTGACCACTGTATTAGTCAAGATCATCCTACACCTTTACAGTGTTACTGTCTTATATATGCATTTATGTGATAGTAAATTACTAATGAAATACCACAGTATTTCATTAGTAATTCACTATCACTCAGTGCCACGGAGTCTAGGTTATCCTCATGGCATGAGCGTATATGAATACTAAGATATGATATCCATTATAGCAGGCAATAGAGGAGTGGAAACATAAATATCGTGGTGAAAGCAACACACAAGCTAAAAGGGTCACAAGAAGAAGAAGAAGCGGCTGAGTCGCTGCAAGTCTCAGCCTCGTCTGTGGCCGATCTCATCTCTGCTTTATCTTTTGGTATTCCACGTAATATTTCACTTTATGCATTACAAAACAATCCTTTCTTGGGGGTAAGGTTTGTAAAAAGCTAATAGAAATGTTGTTTTGTGAACATAAATACATATATAAGACAGTAACACCACCTTGAGAGGTGGTGTTCCCAGCAACCTGAGAGCAACCTCATAGCAACCTCGTCACCGTCCCTCCAAGCGTTCATGGATGCCATTTCGCGGCAGGAGGTTGCTCTGATATTAAAGTTTCTTGGATCCAGCTCCCACTCTCCTCGTGCCTCATTTGCAGTCTGCCACCACTAAGCACAGACGGAAACTCTTCAATCTGCCTATAATTCACCAAGATGGCCCCAAAATGTCCTTCATCTTCTTTTGCATGTGGGGTTATTTTTGATAAGTGAATTTTTGATAAAGTGGTAAAGCTCAGAGGAAGATGGTGACTGACTGTGGTGTGAGTGGTGAAGGCAGTGACGCATTCAGTGTTTTGTTTACATATTCTTTGTTTTGTTGTTTTCTCTTATTATTTTTTGCTTTCTCTTATTATTTCTTGTTTTTCCCTTTACTTTAAATACACTTCTAGTATTTAGAATGGTAAATAATAAAAACATGTTAATTTAGCCAAATAAATAGAGTATTTTGTACAAATTTTTTTGAACCACATCCCGCATCCCATCTATTTTCTATTGTTTTTTATGAGAATTACGTTTGTTTTACGTGAATTTTGATATAGGCGATGCCTCTTGGACCGCATCTATCGTGTAAATCAAGAGTTACCTGTACTTCAATTTTCAGGAATACGGTTCTACTACAAACTCATTAGGTAACGATTATCTAAACTTCTTACATTTAAATATTACATCATTACACAAAAACTTTGATTCTATAAAATCATTACTTAGTTGTTTACCAAAACTACCTCATGTTATTGCCCTTATTGAAACATGGTTACAGGAGCACACTAAGCATCTTTACTACATACATGGTTACACTTCATTTCACCTAGTTAGAACTAATAGAGAGCACGGTGGGATTACAATCTACAGCAATAATGTGATAAATGTAGAAATTCTAAATCAGTTCTCCTTTATAAATAGAAATATTGGAATATGTACAACATAACTAATCCTAGGAAGCACCAGATATATTATCTCAGTAATTCATAGGCCCAATAGTAAACATATAGCTGTTAATGAATTCACTGATATTATCAATAATTTACTAGCTGCTGAAACTTTTAGAAATAACAGAACAATTCTCATTGGGGACGACTTTAACATAAATTTACTTGAACATTCCACTCAACTTCCTACCAACCTATTCCTCAATACAATACAAACTCTACATTACTTCCCTCATATATCACGACCAACAAGATTTCCTGACAGCCCTAACCTTGGTCAACCATCATTACTAGACCATATCTGGACAAATTTCACACCTCCATCACTATCTGGTATTCTTCATTATTGTATGACTGATCATCTCCCTATATTTATAAATATAATTCAACAGTCTGTACCAAATACCAAACATAAGATTATCTTTAGAGACTTTAGCACAAATAACAAAAATTTATTTACCAGTGAACTACAAAGGATAAATTGGGATGAAATACTTAATCCAGTAGATGCAAATGATAATTTCAACTTATTCTTTAATATTGTTGATGAACTCTAACTCTATAACAAATGCTTTCCAATAAAGACTAAATATGTAACAGAAAAACAGACTCCAAAATGCATGACTGGAATACTTAATTCAATTAAATATAAATGTAAACTTTTCAATATGTATAAATTTCACACATGATATTCAAACAACATAGGAACAATCTAACTCAAGTTATACATGCTACCAAATCTAACTATTATTGCCAAATATTTAGTAATTTCAGAACCAACACAAAGAAAATTTGGCAAACAATCAATGAAATAAAAGACAATACACAAAATAAAAATACAATTAAGACATTGAAGTATAATGATTTCATATTAAGCAGCCCATCTGACATCTCCCAAGCTTTTAGTAATTACTTTTCTAATATTGCCCCAGAACTAGACAGAAATCTCCCTTAATGTGATACAAACCCAATTGATTATATAAGAGGCAATCACCCACACTCAATGGTATTTCCTATTATTACTCCGTGTGAAATCAATCAATGCACTAATAAAGTCATTAAACAACAAAAATTCTGGTATACAGGACATAACTGCTCCTGTTATTAAAAAAACTCTAATATGTTTTCAATCCCTCTGGCCAAATTATTCAACCAATCTATTGCAAATGAAATTTTTCCAAGTAATTTAAAAATGCCAAAATCATTCCCATTCACAAATCTGGACCTGTTAATGATCCTAAAAACTACCAACCAATTTCTCAACTTACAACATTTTCAAAGATATTTGAAACCCTTATGAAAAAATATCTAATGTGTTATTTGGAAAACAAAAACATTCTAAATCCCTCCCAATATGGTTTTAGGCAAAACAAAAACACTTTTACAGCAGTAAATAAATTTTCTAATGATGTGTTTTATGCCATAGATAACAATTCATCAGTTCTATCAATCTTCATTGACTTTACTAAAGCATTTGACACTGTAAACTCTGTAAACTATAACATTCTTTTGAACAAAATGCATCAGTATGGAATTCATGGGCAAATTCTTTTATGGTTCAAAGATTACTTAGCAAACAGAAAACAATACATATATTATCTTAGATAATATATTGGTGTTCCACAAGGTAGTGTCTTAGGTCCCTTATTGTTTCTAATATATATTAATGACATTTCAAATATTTTTTTTCTGGACCTAAAACAATATTATTTGCAGACGACATGACTATTTACTTGTCAGGCCCAAACCCAGATCAACTTATACATAATGCTAATGATGAACTAAAAATCTTTCTGTATGGTGTCTAAGCAACAGACTCACTATCAATACTACATAAACTTACTTTATACTATTTACAGTCAAACAAACTTTAAATCTTCCCCAATTATGTATAAATGATAAAATAATTTTAAGAACTGATAAAATTAAATATCTTGGTGTTACCTATGATGATTCATTAACTTTTAAGCATCACATAAATAACCTCACCTTAAAAGTATCAAGACATGTTGCTCTACTTTATCAAGTAAAAGAATACATGCCACATTTATTATGCCCACATCTATCCACAACTAATTTATTGTAATCCAATATGGTGCACAACCTATCCAACTTATTTAATTCCTCTTAAATTACAACTCAAGAAAATAGTAAGAATAATAACAAATAGTAATTTCTTAGAACATACAAATCCTCTCTTCAAAGACACAAAAATGTTAAAACTAGATGACATTACTAAATTAGCTACCGCTACTAACATGTATTCAAATAAGGATAAAATACAGACCCTCCTTCCATCTCATGACCACAACACACGCAATCGTGATAACCTCATCATACCTCCTCATCGACTTATAAAATTTCAGCACAGTTTCTTATCTAGGGCCTCATGTATGGAACTTTGTACTTTTCCAAATTCAGAATGCACCCTCTATCACCACATTTAAAAGAAAATTAAAAAAACAGATTTTAGCCACCTATTAATTTGAAATATTACCTAATGCAATACAGGCAACCCCCGCTTAACGAAGAGCTACATTCCTAAAAAACCTTGCGTTAAGCAAAACTTCATTATGCAAACCAATTATAACAAGTTTAACTCCTGATTAGAACTTCCATTGATAGTAAACAAAGTGAGAGTGCATCATAGTACAGTGAAAGGTTTAATGAAAGTAAAAATTATGAAGTTAAACATTTTGGTAGTTTAATTTAAATCATTATAATGTACGCTAATGTATGTATGTATGTAACTTTGCAATGTTGATGATCTTAAATTTATGAAGGGAGGGAGAGTGAAACAGGAAAGACACTAACCTGCAACCTGTGGAATGTAAACAAAGAGCGCATCATTGTATCACATACAAAGCTTATGTACCACATTTCCACAAGGCTTTCCATTTTATCCATTGTAGAGTCATGAGTTCAGGTGGTTCTTTTAGCTTGCAAGGAAGATACGGTCTCACAAGCCTTTTTAATAGTGTGCTGACTTGAAAATAGTAGAGACAGTAAATAAAGTCAAGATGGTGACGAGCAATGCTATTAGTTTTCTCGCCTCTCGTGTCTGTGAATAATATCCAGCTTCACTTCGAGAGTAAGGGACTTCCTGGTCTTCTTAGCAACGCTAGGCAACATTGCAGGGCGTTTTGGTGGTAAGTTGAGCGAGGGAAGACGAGCTGCTGCTGAGACTGTTATTGTTTTGAACAAGGGGAGTGAGTGGTGCACATGTTGTCCAGGTGAGGCGCTGATATATTCAAAAGCCTGTCGGCTTGCGTGATACGGCGGTGCTTTCAAATTTGGAAAAAATTACCTGGATAAAACTTCGTTAGAGCAAGTTTGGTGTTCGTTAAATGAGCAGATGGTAGTAAAATGAAACCTTCATTGTAGCAAAATTTTGTTGTGTGAACCTTCATTAAGCAGGGTTCCCTGTACCTTGTATTAATAACATCAGTACGCAAATGTTGTTGTTTCTACTTTACATACTATAGAATATTTGATATTCCTGTTTCATTTATATATATATATATATATATATATATATATATATATATATATATATATATATATATATATATATATACAAGCAACCCCTGTTTAACGAAGGTTCACACAACGAAATTTCGCTATAACAAAGGTTTCATTTTACTACCATCTGCTCGTTTAACGAACACCAAACTCGCTTTAACGAAGTTTTATCCATGTAATTTTTTTCCAAATTTGAAAGCCCCACCATATCATGCAAGCTGACAGGCTTTTGAATACACCAGGAGCTGCTGGTACTAAGGCCTGCCTTAGGAAAAATCCTGGGACACCTATAGAATAAAGATCAAGATCAAGATCAAGCCTCTCGTGGACAACACGCAACACTCACTCCCCAGTCAAAACATAACAGCGTCAGCAGCAGCTTGTCTTCCCTAGCTCAACTTACCACCAAAACGCCCTGCAATTGGCCTAGTGTTCGTAAGAAGACCAGGAAGTCTCTTACTCTCCAAATGAAGCTAGATATTATTCACAGACATGAGAGGCCAGAAAACTATAGCAGTGCTGGCCACTATCTTGACTCCATATTATACTGTCTCTATTTTCAAGTCAGCAGACTCTATTAAGAAGGCTGGTGAGACCGTATCTTCCTTGCAAGCTAAAAGAACCACCTGAACTCGTGACTCTACAATGGATAAAATGGAAAGCCTTGTGGAAATGTGGTACATAAGTTTTATATGCAGTACAATGATGCGCACTTTGTTTACATTCCACAGGTTGCCGGTTAGTGTCTTTCCCGTTTCATTCTTCCTCCCTTCATAAAGTTAAGATCATCAACATTATAAAGTTATGTACATACATACATTAGTGTACATTATAATGACTTAAATTAAACTACCTAAATATTTAACTTCATAATTTTTACTTTCATTTAACCTTTTACTGTACTATGATGCACTCTCGCTTTGCTTACTCTCAATGGAAGTTCAAATCAGGGGTTAAACTTGTTACAATCGGTTCGCTTAACGAAGTTTCGCTTAACGAAGTGTATTTTAGGAACGTAACCTCTTCGTTAAACGGGGGTTGCCTGTATATGTATGTATGTATATGTATGTATGTATATATATATATATATATATATATATATATATATATATATATATATATATATATATATATATATATATATATTATCTATTATTACTATTTGTTATATTATATGTATAATTTATTATCATTATTAATTATTATATCTGTATCTGTTATAACTGCATATTTATTTATTATATTTGTTTTGTAACCATATGTCTCTACAATTATTGAAACTGAACTGTAAGTACTACATGTATCCTTGTTGCCATCTGCCACACTACATATCCATCATTTATTACCACTTTGCCTGAAAAGCTTTGCTTTATAAAGGATAACTACAGCCACACAATGTATATACAGTGGTGCCTTGGAATACGAACTTAATCCGTTCAAAATTTTGTTCTTATTCCAAAGCATCAATATACAATGGTACCTCAAGATACAAAAGCTTCTGTATACGAAAATTTCATTTTATGAAATGATATGCAAAGATTTTTTCGCTTCATATTACGAAAAATTACTCAGCATACGAAAGATACAAAATAAAACTCGAAATTCCTGCATGCAGAAAATTTTTCGATTCTCGCCATTTAGAAACTGAAAAAAAATGAATACTGTATTTTATGACTTGCAAGACACTGCATCTTGGAAGATGCAACCTAATATTTGAAAGAAATTTCTAAGAAAAAAAGTCATTCTCATACAAGAACACATTCATCATATACCCGCCGACCACTGAACACAAAAACATCAGAAGCAAGGAGTCTGCAAGACACTATTGTTTCACCACTCATTACAAATTTGCTGGAGCACTCACCACAAATTTAAAACTATGTCAATAAAAACACCATAGGTAAATACGTATACACAGTGAAACAGTCTTATTTTAGTGGCGGGCGACGGCATGTATTGGATGTATTGTTTATATTACAGAATCACTCGTCCGATTGCCGAAACCGAACGTGTCTGTGCTGCAGTTCATATTTATTTTATTTTGCAATAGTGCTTCACAGGCTTTATCATTGTGAATATAATTCACAAGTGGAGTTTTGACTCTTGCTTGAACGAGTAAGCCATTTGGATGTTCTATCAATAAAAGTATAAAGGCATCCAGCATGTGTGTGCGTTCGTGTGCATGTATGTACATGTGTGTTGCTATGAGACGAGGGAGCAGGCCATTTTCTCCACATCTGAGTAGGCTGCAGGAAGGATTATGGTATTGGAAATACAGGCAACCCCCGTTTAACGAAGGTTCACACAACGAAATTTCGCTATAACGAAGGTTTCATTTACTACCATCTGCTCGTTTAACGAACACCAAACTCGCTTTAATGAAGTTTTATCCCGGTAATTTTTTTCAAAATTTGAAAGCCCCACTGTATCATGCAAGCTGACAGGCTTTTAAATACATCAGGAGCTGCTGGTACTAAGGCCTGCCTCAGGAGAAATCCTGAGACACCTGTAGAATAAAGATCAAGATCAAGCCTCTCGTGGACAACACAGGCTCTGCCGATACAAAGGCCTGACTCAGAAGAAATTCTGTGTCACCTGTAGCATCAAGATCAAGATCAAGATCACACGCACCACTCACTGCCCAGTCAAAACATAACAGCGTCACCAGCAGCTCATCTTCCTTAGTTTAACTTACCACCAAAACACCCTGCAATGTAGCCTAACGTTCCTAAGAAGACCAGGAAGTGTCTTACTTTCGAAGTGAAGCTGGGTATTATTCACAGACAAGAGAAAGGCCAGAAAACTAATAACATTGCTTCCCACCATGGCTTGACTCCATCTACTGTCTACTATTTTCAAGTCAAGAGACTCTATTAAGAAGGCTAGTGAGACCTCATCTTCTTTGCAAGCTAAAAGAACCACCAGAACTCGTGACTCTACAATGGATGAAATGGAAAGCCTTGTGGAAATATGGTACATAAGTTTTGTATGCAGTACCATGATGCGCACTTTGTTTACATTCCACAGGTTGCCGGTTAGTGTATTTCCCGGTTCACTCTCCCTCCCTTCATAAAGTTAAGATCATCAACATTATAAAGTTACGTACATACATACATTAGTGTACATTATAATGACTTAAACTAAACTACCTAAATGTTTAACTTCATAATTTTTACTTTCATTAAACCTTTTACTGTACTATGATGCACTCTCACTTTGCTTACTCTCAATGGAAGTTCAAATCAGGGATTAAACTTGTTATAATCGGTTCGCTTAACGAAGTTTCGCTTAACGAAGTGTTTTTTAGGAACGTAACCCCTTCGTTAAACGGGGGTTGCCTGTACTTGTAACAGCTAAGTACTGAGTTTACATAATATAAAAGGCTGAGTTAAATAGTACTTAAGCTAACATCATAATGTAATGACTCAACATACAAATCCAGGTCGCTATCGGTCAAGTGTCCAAGCTCACTTGAGATTGGGTGTTGCCTTACAATACAACATCCATCTTGGAAGACACACTAGTATTTTTCAGGCAATTTTTTAGGAAAAAAAGTGCATCTTGTAAGCCGTAAAATACGGTAATAATTTTAAGTGTTAATGTTTCCTGCCATTTTCTATATTTTCTGCCGTTTGCCCTCCTCTGCCGCCACTTTCGCTTTTGGACATCGCCTCACTCAAAAGGCAAGGTTCCACATTTTTGTATTATTACTTTTCATTTATTATTGCATTATGTTCTATTATCTACTTCATTTACAGTTAGGTTAGGTATATTGAATGATTCAAATGTATTTGGCTTTTATTTCATTCTGGTTTTACCCTTATTATAAAATTCAATGTGATGTTTTCACAGAGCTTGGAACGAATTAGGCAATTTACATGTAAAATGCAATTCATTATACAAAAAAAATCATGATACAAAAGCCACTCCAGAACGAATTAATTTCGTATCTCGAGGTACCACTGTACATGTATTCTTATGGAAGAAATTATAATTCATTCTGAACAACCTCCCAAAACCAAAAAAATTATATTTTTCACCTAATTTCTTACTTTTTGCATACTATTACTATATATACTACTACTACTATTATGCTATAATTATAGAAGATAGGAAAATAAAGCAGGAAAGTAAGCAAAATGTAATATAATGAAAATTCAACTTCTCGTGGTCATAAACAAGCGTCACCACATCCTCCTCATGTGACTCCATCAAGACAGCACCACACACTCTTATATAAGCCAATAAGTTTTTCATTGATATACTGCATTCATTATGGAAAATAAATCAGGGAAGTAAGCAAATTGTAATATGAAAATTCAACTTCTTAGTAGTCAGAAACAAGCGTCAACACATTCCTTTCAGCCGACTCCATCAAGCCAGCACTACGCATTCTTATCTAAACCAATAATGAGATAAAAATAACAATTCCAATATTGTCATGCATCATAATATGTTTCTGAACTGCTTACTTATCCATGAAAATACATATCCAAGAAATACATAAAAAATTTTAAAATACAGCATACTGACATAAGTGCTCTCACCATCCTCACACTTGTAAAAGTTGATACATGATTGGCTAAGTGTCTACCATCTTGAAAACAATGGGCCAATGACAGGCCTCGATATATGATAGATAGCCTCAAGCATAAACAAACTGTGCGGCATAAAGGAGCGCAACTTCTGAAAAGTGCCACAATCATGCCTGACGGGCTCTAATGTAAGAGCCACGATTGTGCCTGACGGGCTATAAGGGGTTAAGGCTTTTAATTCATGAGCTGGATACTCTCTCTTCCTCTCGGATCTTCTAGAATCTTCCACATGTCTGTATGTATGTCTCATGATCATGTGTGTTGCTACGCTAGGCAATGATCTCAATAACTGAAAAAAATTCATATCATTATCCCCGGCACTACAAAACAACAACCAAACAACTGCAAACAACACTCCTGAGGCATTGAGGCAGCGTGGTGCCCCAGCATGCAGTCAGCTGATCGCGCAGTGCTGCGCGCAATCTGTTCACCGAGTTTGTTATTGTTCGCACTCCAAAGCAAAGTTCGTCTTCCAATGCAAAAAAAAACAAATTTTTTTGTTTGTAATCCAAATTATTTGTACTCAAAAGCATTCATACTCCATACTGTATGTATATACCTCCAATGTAACTGTTAGTTATTAATAAATGTTCAAATGTTCAGTAAAACACCCAGATTCTTTGATGGTGTGGAGTTGTTTTACTTACTATGGTCTTGGAAAATTAGTATTTTTGCCTAAAAATGTTTGTATGAACAAAATAACTACTTTGAGCTAATTCTGGATGAGTTAGATGAGTGTATGGAAAAATGCAATGCTAACACCTTCATGCAAGATGATGCACCATGCCATACAGCAAAGTTAATTGTTGACTGGTTTAATTTTTGCAATGTCAGTCTTTTAAAACCTTAGCCTGTAAATTCGCCAGACCTCTGGGCGTACATAAAACTGAAGCTAAAGGAGAGATACCTCCTCTCTCCAATGCCTCTAAGCCACTATTCAGGACATATGGGACAATATTGACACTCAGTATCTCCACCAGCTGGGTGATTCACTTGAAAAGGTCAAGAAGGCACTAGGGCACCCTATCAATTACTAGTTTAGATGAGTACCCTCAATGAAACGTATTTTCTGTGTCATTATCATCCTTCACAGGATGTCACCCTAACCTAACCTAACCTAACCTAAGTACTGTGCCTTCTGCTCTGTACTTGTCCCTACAGTCAACAAGAAAACTATATATGTAAGACTTCCGGATCTTTCCGGTTATACGAACTATCTACTTTTTATTTTTTTTTTGCATTTTTCCAATGTATTTCTTTACGTAGAATCCGAAAATAACATTGTTTTTTTGGAGAAATGGATAGATAAAAAGTTATTCAACTTTAAAGTTATTTATTTCACATAGGGAATAAATAACTTTAAAGTTGAATAACTTTTTACCTATTGGTTAGGTTAGGTTAGGTTAAGTTAGGTTAGGTTAGGTTAGGTTAGGTTAGGTTTTAATATTCTCAAATAGCCACTTTAGATTGTATTTAGTATTCATATTAACCTAAATAACGTGATTTTTGCCCTGAAAGAGAGGAAAAATGAAAGTTAGCATTTCTTCAGTATTACATAGGGAATAAATAACTTTAAAGTTGAATAACTTTTTACCTATTGGTTTCTCCAAAAAAACAATGTCATTTTCGGATTCTACGGAAAAAAATACATTGGAAAAATGTAAAAATACCCAAAAAATCGATAGTTCGTATAACCGGAAAGATCCTGACTTCCTTATCTAGGTCTAGTCACTTTGAAAATACAGTCATCTCTCTCTGATAACTTCAAGAAATTCTATCCCCAAATTGATTTTAGGTTAATTCTAGTTAATAATTTTAGAATCAGTTAATTTTTTAACTTCAAGGACCGCCTGCCGACTGAGTTGTGCTCGTCCATCGTTTATAAGTTCACATGTCCCAGTTGCCAAGCTGGGTATATTGGAAGCACAACTCAAGCTTTCAAGGTTCGTGTGGACGGGCACAAGGGACAGTGAGCAGAACGGACCATAGAAGTCACACCCCCCCAACATTAAGCTGTGAGAGATCACTCTGAGGTTTGTGGTGTCCCTCTTAAAACTAAACACTTTAAAATAATAGACAATAGTAACAATTCAGATCTCAGAATATTGGAATCCTTACATATCAAAACTAATTCTTCACAACTAAATAATATGACTTTTGCTGTTGCCTTGCATATTGTATAAATTTTTTTAACCTTCATATCTTTATGTATAATTTTTCATTATTAGAATTTCAATTGATGATGACATACTGAGATGTCAAAACGTCTGGATATAAAGAAGAAGGGAAGAAAATGGTTAAGGAAACAAAGATGTTTGTGTCAATGCTGGTTGTTCTGTTCCTACTGAAGAAGTATTTAGTTCATCTTACCAAACACTAATTGTAAATAACAAGACAATACAAGATAGGAAAAATTCAGAAAATAGAGTGGCTGAATCTATCAGAGGAGCTGACAAATGGTCATGGCAAGGATGTAATTCAAGCTGTTTATCATAGTCACTAGTAGTCAATCTATTAGTTATTGATGGCCACACATATTCCTCTCATATTACCATCTATTCACAATAAATTTCCAATATAGTGTTGTTGACTGTGCAGCTTCTCTTCACCTCATACCTCTTATCTGAATATGGTATACACACACACACACACACACACACACACACACACACACACACACACACACACAGTAGTGCCCCAAGACTGGAAAAGAGCTAACATTGTCCCAATCTATAAATCAGGTAACAAGAGAGACCCATTGAACTATAGACCAGTGTCACTTACAAGTGTGGTAGCTAAGATGTGTGAGAGGGTGGTGAAGAATAGATGGACAGACTTCTTGGAGAAAAATGACATACTTTGTGAGTGTCAATTTGGTTTTAGAAAAGGGCGTTCATGCACGACAAACCTGATATGTTACTATTCGAGGGTGATAGATGTAATACAGGAAAGAGATGGTTGGGCTGATGGAATATATCTGGATTTAAAAAAGGCCTTTGATAAGGTACCACACCGGAGACTGATCTGGAAACTTGAAATGGTAGGAGGAGTGCATGGCAGTTTACTAAAATGGATGGAAGACTTTTGGTAGGAAGAGAAATGAGAACAATAATTAAGGACAGACCATCAGAATGGGGCTTGGTGGAGAGTGGAGTTCCACAGGGATCAGTGTTGGCACCAGTAATGTTCGCGGTCTACATAAATGACATGGTGGATGGGGTGTCCAGTTATGTGAGCCTATTTGCAGACGATGCAAAATTGTTAAGAAAAGTGAGATGTGACAAAGATTGCGAACTACTCCAGGAAGACTTGGACAGAATATGGAAATGGAGCTGTACATGGCAAATGGAGTTCAACACGACAAAATGCAAGAAAATAGAGTTTGGCAAGAGTGAAAGAAGAATCAGGAGTATGTACAAGATAGGAAATGAAGACATAAAACCAGTCATGAAGAAAAAGACCTTGGGGTGACAATTACCAATGACCTATCGCCAGAGAGACATATAAACAAAATAATTGGAGAAGTATTGAACTTATTGAGGAACATAAGAGTGGCGTTCGTATATTTAGATGAAGAAATGATGAAGAAAATAATTACTGCAATGATAAGACCGAGGCTTGAATATGCAACAATACAGTGGGCTCGAACTTAAAGAAACACATAAGGAAACTAGAGAAAGTACAGAGGGCTGCAACAAAAATGGTGCCTGACTTAAGAGATTTGACTTATGAAGACAGACTGAAAAGAATGCAACTTCCGACCCTGGAAAACAGAAGAAAGGGGAGACCTGATAGCAATATACAGAGTGATGATTGGCATGGAAAAATGGATAGGGAAGATCTGTGTATGTGGAATGAAAGAATGTCGAGAGGGCATGGGAAAAACTAAAATGGCCACTTATAGGAGAGATGTGAAAAAATATAGCTTCCCTCACAGAAGGGTGGAAGCATGGAATAGTTTAGACGTGGAAGTGGTCAACGCAAGGAATATTCATGATTTTAAGAAAAAGCTGGACATTAATAGATATGGAGACGGGACAACACGAGCATAGCTCTTTTCCCGTATGTTACAATTAGGTAAATACAATTAGGTAAATACACACACACACACGTGTCATGGAGGTTAGCCCAGCAGGAAACAACAAGGAAGATTTGGTTGAGAAGAGATCTCGGTGAAAAGGAAAGAGAAATGTTAAATGAGTTGAGAAAGGAGGCTTTGAAAAAAAATGAAGAGAGGACAGAAGAGGAGAAGAAAGAGTTTTCTGGAGAATCTTGGATATGAGACTGAGGAAGTGGTTCATAACCCAGAAAAGTACAGTAAGAAAGGACTAAAGAAACTTACGTATGAGCAGAATGTAATGTATTCCAACATAAATGGAGTGATATCGGGATTTTAGAACTCAACGATTACTTGAGGACAAGAACCCAGATATTGTGGGTCTTACTGAAACAAAACTGAGAGAGGAGAAGACCTGATGATGGTTGGAGAAGGAAATATAATGTTTGGAAAAGAAATAGAGTAGGTAAGATGGGAGGAGGAGTGATGTTGCTGGTTAAAAAGATATAAAGGTGGATCAAGTGAAAGAAGGTATGGGAAAGGCAGAAGTGCTAAAGATCAGAGCAGAAACTAATGAAGGAAAAAGAGGCACTACATAGTGGTGTACGTACCACCTAAGACAAATGCATGGTCAGTACAGGAATATGAAGAAATGATAAGTGATACAGGAACATGTCTGGAAGAAATGTTGGGTGGCTGTGAACGAACTATAATGATGGGAGATTTTAATTGTAAAGAGGTGTGTTGGGAGGACTGGTCAATGGAAGGATCAGAGACAACATGGGGAAATACACTATTGACACTGGCAATGGAAAATGTGTTAACTCAGTGGGTCAAAGAAGATACTAGGTTTGGAGGAGAGGGAGCATCGTCAAGACTGGACTTGGTCTTTAGTACAGAGCCAATGGTCATTGAGGAGATGAGGGTGGAGTGCCCTTTAGCAAAGAGTGATCATGCAGTTTTGGAGTTCAAGGTGATAGATGAAGAGAAATCTAGAAGAAATGAAGAATATAAAGTGGGAAGATGGAATTATGCCAAGACAGATTTTGGAAACCTAAAGAAATTCTTTCAAGAGACAAATTGGATGAAATTCAAGAGTGCTAAGGAGCAAATGAAAAGTGGAAGGAATTTATAAAAATATACAAAGAAGGTGAGAAAAATTTGTACCAATAAGACAACATAGAAGTTGGAAAGCAGGACTGGTTTAACGATAGATGTGAAAAGGCTAGAACAAGAAAAGAGGATGCATGGAAGAGGTGGAGAAGGAAAAGACGGATTAAGCAGTGGGAAAGTTACAAAAGAGCAAGAAATGAATATGTGTTGATTAGAAGAGAAGAAAGAAAGAAACAAGAAAAGGATATAATTGATAAATGTAAAGACCAACCAAGGCTTTTTACAGACATGTGAACAACAACATCAAAAATAGAGAAAGTATTGAAAGTTTAGAAGTAAATGGAGTATGCAGTGAAGATCCCAGGAAATGGCAGAGGCTATGAATGGATGCTTTCGGAAGGTATTCACAAAGGAGACTGCTTTTGACAAACCACTGGTAATGGAACAGAAAGGGATTATGAAGGAGTTTCAAGTAACTGTGGAGGAGATCAAGAATATGATGGGGAGTTTAGAAGTGAGAAAAGCTGTGGGACCTGATGGGGTATCAGGATGGATTTTAAGAGAATGCAGGAGCAACTGGCAGAAAAAGTTTGTGAAGTAATTGATGCCTCATTAAGGGAAGGTGTAGTGCCCCAAGACTGGAAAAGAGCTAACATTGTCCCAATCTATAAATCAGGTAACAAGAGAGACCCATTGAACTATAGACCAGTGTCACTTACAAGTGTGGTAGCTAAGATGTGTGAGAGGGTGGTGAAGAATAGATGGACAGACTTCTTGGAGAAAAATGACATACTTTGTGAGTGTCAATTTGGTTTTAGAAAAGGGCGTTCATGCACGACAAACCTGATATGTTACTATTCGAGGGTGATAGATGTAATACAGGAAAGAGATGGTTGGGCTGATGGAATATATCTGGATTTAAAAAAGGCCTTTGATAAGGTACCACACCGGAGACTGATCTGGAAACTTGAAATGGTAGGAGGAGTGCATGGCAGTTTACTAAAATGGATGGAAGACTTTTGGTAGGAAGAGAAATGAGAACAATAATTAAGGACAGACCATCAGAATGGGGCTTGGTGGAGAGTGGAGTTCCACAGGGATCAGTGTTGGCACCAGTAATGTTCGCGGTCTACATAAATGACATGGTGGATGGGGTGTCCAGTTATGTGAGCCTATTTGCAGGCGATGCAAAATTGTTAAGAAAAGTGAGATGTGACAAAGATTGCGAACTACTCCAGGAAGACTTGGACAGAATATGGAAATGGAGCTGTACATGGCAAATGGAGTTCAACACGACAAAATGCAAGAAAATAGAGTTTGGCAAGAGTGAAAGAAGAATCAGGAGTATGTACAAGATAGGAAATGAAGACATAAAACCAGTCATGAAGAAAAAGACCTTGGGGTGACAATTACCAATGACCTATCGCCAGAGAGACATATAAACAAAATAATTGGAGAAGTATTGAACTTATTGAGGAACATAAGAGTGGCGTTCGTATATTTAGATGAAGAAATGATGAAGAAAATAATTACTGCAATGATAAGACCGAGGCTTGAATATGCAACAATACAGTGGGCTCGAACTTAAAGAAACACATAAGGAAACTAGAGAAAGTACAGAGGGCTGCAACAAAATGGTGCCTGACTTAAGAGATTTGACTTATGAAGACAGACTGAAAAGAATGCAACTTCCGACCCTGGAAAACAGAAGAAAGGGAGACCTGATAGCAATATACAGAGTGATGATTGGCATGGAAAAATGGATAGGGAAGATCTGTGTATGTGGAATGAAAGAATGTCGAGAGGGCATGGGAAAAACTAAAATGGCCACTTATAGGAGAGATGTGAAAAATATAGCTTCCCTCATAGAAGGGTGGAAGCATGGAATAGTTTAGGCGTGGAAGTGGTCAGCAAAGGAATATTCATGATTTTAAGAAAAAGCTGGACATTAATAGATATGGAGGCGGGACAACGAGCATAGCTCTTTTCCGTATGTTACAATTAGGTAAATACAATTAGGTAAATACACACACACACACACACACACACTCAGTGGTTAGAGCGCTGGCTTCACAAGCCAGAGGACCGGGGTTCGATTCCCGGCCGGTGGAGATATTTGGGTGTGTCTCCTTTCACGTAGCCCTGTTCACCTAGCAGTGAGTAGGTACGGGATGTAAATCGAGGAGTTGTGACCTTGTTGTCCCGGTGTGTGGTGTGTGCCTGGTCTCAGGCCTATCCGAAGATCGGAAATAATGAGCTCTGAGCTCGTTCCGTAGGGTAACGTCTGGCTGTCTCGTCAGAGACTGCAGCAGATCAAACAGTGAAACACACACACACACACACACACCTTGAGAAGTCAAACATTAGAAAGATACAAAGAACCTCACCTGCAGATGCCCCTGTAACAATAGCAGTCATTCCGGCTAGGCTGCGCGTGGAGATACAGCGTCGCATCATGCACCGGTGCACCACCACCACCACCACCATCACACCCACCACCATTGGCACCAACATGGCAGCAGTTGTTGTGAATAAGGCACTATGGAGGGCAATGCCAGGGTGCAGGACTGTAGAGATCACACCTATAGAAATGAAGTAAAAATATCTTGAAAATAGAGATACACTGATAATATGAGGATGACAGGTATACATATATGTGTTTTGCATTTTGACCTGTGAGGAAGACGGATGCTAGTGTCTGAAAATAATTAAGTCCATGTGATCTGGTGGTCCTTATATAATACTTTGTGACTGGTACTTAAAACTGGGAGTTCTTACTCATTCATTATTTACTTATCTATTCATTTTACAATTAAATTTATCAAATCAGCTTATCTATTGGCTTTGTGTGTCTGTATGTGTGTGTTTGCACATGAATGTCAGTGTCGAACCTCAATTATTACTCTTGTAGTTTCATATTATTCTTAGAGCAATAATTAAAAATAAAAATAAAAAGGTAAAGAACAAGTATTCAAATGACAAGCTTTCTACAAGAAGTAATGATGAGATGACTGCTCACAACATGAGTTATCACCAAATAACTAATTCATATAGAAAAATGGTTACCGTACCTAGTGATATAAGTAGAGAAAGAAACAAAACAGAAGATAACAACTGGCCACATTGCCATCCCCCTCCAATACTTCACCACTATCACTTATTATCAATGACATAAGATTAATGACAACTCCATTTGTAACCACGTAAGATTTCTCTGTTCCAAGGCTATAAGAGGTCACCACATATGTTCCACTAATGCACTAGATAGTAAAATTAATAAAATGAATATTTTTTTATCTGTATATCTAGCTGTATCTGGACAACTGAATTTTAAGAATTGTTTAACCTGAGCAAGATACAGATATAGTTTCCAAGACCAAGTGCTTAAATGATTTAGCTAGTTACATAATATCTTGATTTAAGGTGCCATCACACTAGCACATTTCTATCAAGTTCCTGAAAATCGACAATTTCTTGAGCACGTCCCATTACACACACACAGCATAGTTCATCCGCATTTTTGTCAACAGTAAACAAACATGGCTGCTCTGATGTGTAGGCATGTAGTTGCTGCTCTGGTTGTGAATGTCAATGAAGGATTAATCTCATGGCAAAATAACATAACACATACACTAAATCTCTCCCACCATGTCACTATGTAACACCAAGAACATTTCACTGATCTTTTTATGCATCTCAGTATTACCTAATACTGTATTACCTATTATTATATGCAGCAGCAGCAGCAGCAATATTATACATACGCAAATTGTTATTGTCATTAGTAATATTATGAGTGTAATTCACATATTTGAATTGTGTATGTTAGCAAGGAATGGATGTCTAGAGCCATTGGTGTGAATGATCGGGTAAAAGGGATGTGTAAGGATGTCGGTGTCAGCTTTGTGGATGTATGGGATAGGTTCTATGGGCGCAGGGATTAGTATGCAAGGGATGGTGTGCATCTGAGTAGGAAGGGTGTGGATGTGCTGAGTGGATGTCTGAAGGGGGGAGTTGGGATGGAGTGTAGGGGGGTGAGGTAGCAAATGCATTCCAGAAGAAAGATGCTAGACATAAATTAGATAGGATAAACAGAGATAGTGAAAAGATTAGGAAAGATTTTCCAGGTGCAAATAGGAGAGAATAAGATTAGGATTCCAAATAAGGAGACAGCATCTAGGAAGGTAGCAGGACTTAAATGTTTTTATGTAAATGCCAAGAGTCTTAGGAACAAGAAGGACGAGTTATCTAGTTATATAGTTGAGGAGGACTTAGATGTTGTATGTGTCACAGAGACATGGGTAAATGAGGAAAAGTTTAGGGAAAATAGGAAAGAATATGAAGTAGATGCAGGACTTAAATGTTTTTATGTAAATGCCAGGAGTCTTAGGAACAAGAAGGACGAGTTATCTAGGTATATAGTTGAGGAGGACTTAGATGTTGTATGTGTCACAGAGACATGGGTAAATGAGGAAAAGTTTAGGGAAAATAGGAAAGAATATGAAGTAGATGGATACATTATGTATTTACACCAGAGAATTGGTAGGATAGGTGGAGGAGGAGTTATTTATGTAAAAAAATCCTTCATTTCCAGTCAGGTTAATGGTATTAAGGTAGATAACAGAGTAGAGTCCTTATGGCTGGATGTTAGAGTAAACAAAAGTAAGGTTATTAGAGTAGGAGCTTTTTATAGACCACCTAACCAGTCAGCAGATATAGACAACCCCCTGTGATTATTTCCTGTGGGGATATCTCAAATCCCTGGTTTATAACGACCGTCCACAGACCCTGGAAGACCTACAGAACGCCATCTGAACTGAAATAGCCAATATACCGCTCAACATGCTGGAGAGAGTAGACCAAAGTTTCCAAAATCGTCTGAATCAGTGTATTGACAATGGAGGTGGACATTTAAAAGATATTGTCTTTAAAACAGTGTAAAAATAAATCTCCCATGTTGTGTGGAAGGCATAAAAGAAGAATAAAGAATTGTGAAGTGTGAACAGGTTTTTATTTTATTCTCAAATTGGGAAGTATCCGCACCCACCCTGTATATATATATATATATATATATATATATATATATATATATATATATATATATATATATATATATATATATATATATATATATATATATATATATATATATATATATATATATATATATATATATATATATATATATATATATATATATATATATATATATATATATATATGAGGAGATGTATAAGAGGATATGATAGAGTTATTTAAAATGTACTCAGATACAAACTACATAGATGTGAGATCTTTCTTTACCTTAGAGGAGGGAAATAGGACTAGAAATCATGGCAGGAAGATTAGAACGCAAGGCTGCAGGTTAGATATAAGAAAATAATTCTTTAGTCATAGGGTGGTAGACTTCTGGAATGCATTGCCAGAGACGGTTGTAAATAGCACTAGTTTGACAATGTTTAAAAACAGATTAGATAAGCACTTAAATTTATTAGATTTATAATTATGTATAGCACTGCATGATAGTCTTTATAAGAAATTTACTATAGTTAAACAAGACATGATCCCCATGTATGGGGACCACAAATTGTAGAGGATTTCGCTGCAGGACTTAGCCCTGTTAATGGGCCAAATATTTAGAATTAGTATATAATATATTGTGTACTTGTAAGTGTATCTTTAAGTACTGATGACGAGGTCGCTGTGCGACTGATACAGGATAACCTAGATGGGCCCTGGTGGCCCTTTGTTATCCTATTATTTATGTTATGTTATGTTATATATATGTATCAATGTTGAGTTTTATTGACCAGCCATACTCCTGTCTTGTAATGGTCATAATATTCATAGTTTTTGTGACTGGGATGCTGAGTCTTTGAATTTACATCACATATCATGTACTCAGTAATCTTGCCAAATGTGGAACACACATCATCCTTCATGGGATATTGTGAAAGTGAGTGGCATAGGAGTTTTTCAATGGTCATGTACACTTCATCCACAGGATCATAGGGTCATAACATTTTCTCTTCCTCCTTCTCTTGGTGACTAATGTACATTGGAGAATTGTGCTAATTGATGTTCAGGAAAACTGAATATAATAGATAGTGATGATGGTGATAAAGGTATAGTGTTTGATGATGGGCCCAAGGATGACCATAATGCTGAGGATGCTGATGAAGAACTCCTTGAGGGGACTATACTGAGTATTTCCAGAGTCCACTCTTCATGAATATTCATAGTACATCTGTCAGAAAGCTGCATCAATTCCTAAAAAAATAAATAAGAAAAAAAATATGAGTGTAAATCCTATATAACAGATCACTGTACTTGTCCTGATCCCCATTTGTGCTAACTAATAATAGTAATTCAATAAAGAAACAAAGAAATGTATTATTGTAATATCAAAATAATATCCAGCTTCACTTTGTGAGTAAGAGACTTCCCGGTCTTCTTAGCAATGCTGGACGACATTGTAGGGCTGATTGCAGGGCGTTTTGGTGGCATGTTGAGTGAGGGAAGATGAGCTGCTGCTGACGCTTTTATTGTTTTGAACTAAAAGCAGGAAAGGGTAAACGAGTGAGTGGTGCACGTTTTGACCATGAGAGGCGCTGTGTATTCAAAAGCCTGTTGGCTTGCATAATACGGCTGGGCTTTCAAACTTGGAAAAAATAACCTGGATAAAATTCCATTAAAGCAAGTTTGGTGTTCATTATATGAGCAGATGGTAGTAAAAGGAAACATTCGTTGTAGCGAAATTTCGTTGTGCAAACGTTCATTAATCAGGGGTTGCCTGTATCTATTAATTCTGTAGACAAACTCCTTGGTCTGGCAGTACAACACACAGTAAGATGGGGAAATGTCAGTGTGTCCTTCCATCATGGCGACCAGATGAGAAGCGAGTCTATTTGCACCAGCGTGGTAACCTAACTCCCACCACCCCCTCTAGGGAAAATCCCGTCTCGGGTTGAGTGGCAACGTCGCCCGTCCTGATATGCAACATCGTCATACATATACATGAAATACATTCATTTGATTTGGTATATAACACTTACTTGTATCACCTGATATCTCATGAAATAGTCAGAATATTCTTACCATGCTATTTGTTGATAATACTAAGATTAAAGAACTGTGAGTAGCATAGCCTGAATGTTTTGATTGGAAATCTGGCAGAATGGCGAACAACACCCTACAGGTCAGTACAATTTAGTTTTACTATAGCAGCTGGAAAAGACCAACATGCCAATCTTGTTTTCCAGCTGGTTTCTCCACCCACTAGGTACCCATAACTGGCCAAAAACTCTAGCAGTTCGCAATTCCAACCACATACTGACACATGTGAACCTGCTTCAAAGAAAACAGAGAAGCTTGCCCATGTCACCGGGTTCGGAGTGTAACTGACCACCTGTTTATTTTGGGTACATCTATGGTGCATGGCCACTTATGCAAATTCTTCTTGACTGCTGTCATTATATGTGAATTGTACTGGTAAAAATTACCTATTATATACAGGGGATCCTCGCAATTCGACGGGGTTAGGGCAGTCTTTCATCGGTCAAATCAGCATTAATTCGAATCGTGAAGCAATTTTTCCCATAGGATACTTAAGAATTAGGGGGGGATAGAGACCAATCTCCAGCCTAGACCCCCCAAAACATCACTATAACCTTTAAAAACACTAACCTAGATTAAATCAGTACATCATTTATATCTAACTTTTTTTATTAAACACATAAGGGTGCTGTACAGTACATTTTTGGAAATAAAAACACTTGCATGATACAACGGTCTCATGGTACTTGTCCCTGTTCTTCCAAATTATTGATACTGTTGATCTAGGGACACCCATTTGCAGTGCAATGACACTGTGAGCTATACCTGCCTCACACTTTCTTATAAGCTCAAGCTTATCTTTGAAAGGCAGGAAATTGTGCTTCTTAGGGCTGGGGAATGCCGGCTGGGGCGAGAGTGACACAGATTAAGCAACGCTGCCACTCTAAATTTTCATTTCTCCTTACCACTCATGCGCATTTCCTCCTACTTTCACCTACCACTCATGCACATTTTCCCCTATTGTCACCTACACCAATCCCAAAATTCCTTTTTGTACATGCATATATTATAGTGTAAAAATAAATGTATTTATACTTTTTTGCAGTTTTATTCTTTTACTACAAAAGAAATAAAAAAACTTTCTGGTATCAATAAATGAACTTTTCTTCGGTATATTATCATGTTAGACTGGACAATGTACGTGGGAATAAGCGATCAACTCTCATCCTAATGGAGCGTCTCGCCACATTGCACCATACTCCCACATGTTGCATCAGATATATATATATATATATATATATATATATATATATATATATATATATATATAGGCAGGCAACCCCCGTTTAACGAAGGTTCACACAACGAAATTTCGTTATAACGAAGGTTTAATTTTAATACCATCTGTTCGTTTAACGAACACCAAACTCGCTTTAACGAAGTTTTATCCAGGTAATTTTTTTCCAAATTTGAAAGCCCCACTGTATCATGCAAGCTGACAGGCTTTTGAATACATCAGGAGCTGCTGGTACTAAGGCCTGCCTCAGGAGAAATCCTGAGACACCTATAGAATAAAGATCAAGATCAAGCCTCTCGTGGACAACACAGGCTCTGCCGATACAAAGGCCTGACGCAGAAGAAATTCTATGTCACCTGTAGCATCAAGATCAAGATCACATGCACCACTCACTGCCCAGTCAAAACATAACAGCATCACCAGCAGCTCATCTTCCTTAGTTCAACTTACCACCAAAACACCCTGCAATGTGGCCTAACGTTCCTAAGAAGACCAGGAAGTGTCTTACTCTCGAAGTGAAGCTGGGTATTATTCACAGACATGAGGGAGGCCAGAAAACTAATAACATTGCTTCCCACCATGGCTTGACTCCATCTACTGTCTACTATTTTCAAGTCAAGATACTCTATTAAGAAGGCTAGTGAGACCTCATCTTCCTTGCAAGCTAAAAGAACCACCAGAACTTGTGACTCTACAATGGATAAAATGGAAAGCCTTGTGGAAATGTGGTACATAAGTTTTGTATGCAGTACCATGATGCGCACTTTGTTTACATTCCACAGGTTGCCGGTTAGTGTATTTCCGTTTCACTCTCCCTCCTTCATAAAGTTAAGATCATCAACATTAAAAAGTTACGTACATACATACATTAGTGTACATTATAATGACTTAAATTAAACTACCTAAATGTTTAACTTCATAATTTTTACTTTCATTAAACCTTTTACTGTACTATGATGCACTCTCACTTTGCTTACTCTCAATGGAAGTTCAAATCAGGGGTTATACTTGTTATAATCGGTTAAACTTAACGAAGTGTTTTTTAGGAACGTAACCCCTTCGTTAAACAGGGGTTGCCTGTATATATATATACAGTAAGTCCTCGCTTTTCACTAGTTTAGTATACGATAAATTCGCAGATATGATAATTGACAATTACTACCATTTTTTCAATTTACGAAAGAAAAATCGCACTTACGATATTTGAAATTCCCGCCGCCTATGATTGTGGCGCTGCACTGCAACCAACAACAAACCAGTCACTTTCGTGCCACCACAACGAATAACAGTGAGACTGTGCTCGGTGATTTACTTACATTATTCTCTGCATTTTAAGACCAATTCCTGTCCAAAATGTCACCAAAACGTAATTTGGATCTTGGTGAAGAAGTGAGTACGGTTAAATGAGCCAGGAAAAGCTTAACGTTGGAAACAAAGCTTGATATAGTCAAGAAAAAAGAACTTTGGGAAGGCTCGTCAGCCATAAGCCATTCCCTGAATTTACCACAGTCAACAGTTGCTACTGTTTTGAGGAATGCTTCAAGTGTTAAGGAGGCAGCAGCTAATGCTTCAAGCCTGCAGATAAAATTGCTGACAAAACATCAGGAACTCATTATGGATTGGATGGAGGATTTACTTAAAATTTGGATAGACAACCAAACACGCCAGCATGCCCCACTCTCGTTGAGCCTCATTTCAGAAAAGGCCCTGTCTATTATTGAAACCTTGAAGGTTGAGATGGATGTTTGTTTACTTTTTTCGATTGATTTTCATACTGAGCTGGAACGTATTCTTATCTAATACATGTTAAAACGGGTTCGGTTTACACTAATTTTGGTTTACAATAGCTTTTTGAGGAACGCATTTCTAGTGTAAAATGATGACTTACTGTATATATATATATATATATATATATATATATATATATATATATATATATATATATATATATATATACAGAGTGATTCACGAGTTTCTCTGGAAAATTTTACTACTGCAAGTTTACACAATTCTAAGCAGAGAATACTCTATAAGTATAGGTGTTTTCTGCAATGGTTAACAAATGGGAGGAATTTTACATTTCAATCCAGACGGGAGGATGGCTCCCGCTACCTCCTCGCAATCTTGAAACTACTTAGTTGCCAAGTTGCTGATTTCTCTTAATTTTTACTAGCATTCTTTCAGTCTGAATTAAATTTTTTTTATTTTTTTTATTATCATCAGGTGTGTTGCATTGTTATTCTCATGCGTGACAGGAATTGTGTTGAAATATTCTTGAAGGACGTATTCAGTGTGGCGAGACATCTGTGCTAGGCTAGGCTACACTTGCAATGCCATACTACTGATCACATCAGTAACTGTTTAACAATATTTTTCTGTATTAGACTTTTTTTCCAAGGTGCATTTTTTTTTAAGAGGTATCCATCATAATTAATGCCATCGTGCAATGTTTATATCCGTCAATAATACTTTAGGTGTCTGCAAAGCCTATTCCATGAAAAGTGGCATAGTTCCCTAAATCAATTGATCACATACTTGGTGATAATTAAAAAAAAAAAAAACTTTAATTCAGACTGAAAGAATGCTAGTAAAAATGAAGAGAAATCAGCAACTTAGCAACTAAGTGGTTTCAAGGTCGCAAGGGGGTGGCGGGAGCCATCCTCCCATCTGGATTGGAATCTAAAATTCCTCCCACTTGTTAACCATTGCAGAAAACACCTATACTTATAGAGTATTTTCTGCTTAGAATTGTGTAAACTTGCAGTAGTTAAATTTTCCGGAGAAACTCGTGAATCACCCTGTATATATATATATATATATATATATATATATATATATATATATATATATATATATATATATATATATATATATATATATATATATATATATATATATATATATATATATACAGTAAAACCTCAGCTCATGACCATAATTCGTTCCTAAATCCTGTTCGTCACCCGATTTGTTCGTCCCCTGAATAAATTTTTCCCATAAGAATGTATTGAAATACCATTAATCCGTTCCAGACCAAAAAAAAATCATACTTTTGTCCATAAAACCCATTCAAAATAGACCTTTAATGTATGCATGACATGAACGAAATAATTATAAAAAGCCTAAATTGTTCTACTTACCTGAATACTATCAAAATTATAATAAAATGAATAAAAAGAAAAGGTTATTTACTTGAGAGACTGGATGTTGATGGCATGATGGAATGGAGGAGAGGAGGATGGGGAGGAAGACAGACAAGATCCGAGAAGACAGTCATGAGAGAGGATTTTGGATGTGCGCAGCATGCCAGAGCTACACAACAGCTGTGTAGCGTCACAAGTCAGTGCCGCTATGTGGGGCCCCGTTATAGTGAACATCGGCGAGGGAAACATGGAAAGATTGCCAGTCTTCGTCTCTGCCTTTGGAAGACCCTTGCTTGCTGGGGATTGACTTCCTCACGTGTGTGGGAGCAAGTTTCGACTTCCAAGGAGGGAAGTTAAAGGTACGTGGCCAGGAAGTTCCTTTGATCCTCGGAGGTGATGCAGTAGGGCGGTGTTCCTTGCCAGGAGAGCGAGGAAACAGCTGCGATGGATGTGCCACAATCTGCAGTACCTGGACATGGCCAGGATGATGATGACAGCAACACTGAGAGCCACCAGAGCAGCGAGGATAACGCCGAGGAAGCTACAGTAGAGCGCACCGGTAACATCACCATGCCCAGGAAAAACAGGAGAAAATCGTGGTGGCACGGAGATTATGTTATGTAATATTTTTCGTATGTTCCTGTTTCTATTTTCTTTTGTGCTTATGTTTTGTTTTGTTGTTGTGTGATATCCGGGTTAGCTATCACACAAACGGCTTGCCTGCTGGCGAGCTGTTTAACCGCGTTCGTCCCCTGGGTCGATATATTGACAAATTTTTTGGTCATCTCCCGAATTGTTCGTCCCTAGAGACGTTCGTCAAGCGAGGTTTTACTGTACAGTATATATATATATATATATATATATATATATATATATATATATATATATATATATATATATATATATATATATATATATATATATATATATATATATAGTTATATACATATACAGTAAGACCCCGAATTTAGTGAAATCCAGCTTAGCGAAACCCTTATTTAGCGATTGTCTGGAAAAAGGCCAACCCCTCAAGTTACGCGATTTTCTCTCATATTTAACGAATGTACCATGCTACACTGGCCGCCTCCCGCTCGCTCTGAGCCAATCGCGTGTCTGTTTGGTCGTGACGTCAGCCCCATAGTGCCTCCGGCATTCCTACTCGACACTTGAGCTATTGTGTGTTAATCCAGCATGTGAACTCATTTTTTGTGCTCCCATCCTCGCTGTTTAGCGAGTTTCGCTATCACCATGGCCTCCACTAGTGGTTCAGGGGGTGCTGATTCTCGTGAAGGTGGCGATGTTGCAGCTATAAATGGGGACTTGAAATGGGGACTTTGGGCGGACGAAAGACTGATTGGTATTTTTCCCTATTTAAAGTGGTATTCAAATTTGGCGAAATTCCAATTTAGCGATGGTTTTGGCAGACTAATAGGATCGCTAAATGTGGGGGCTTACTGTATATATATATATATATATATATATATATATATATATATATATATATATATATATATATATATACAGTAAGTCCTCGTTATACGGTACATATGCGTTCCTGAAAACCTTACCGCATATCAAATTTACCATATACTGAAACCATTATTACATGTATTAATAGGAAAAGCGTTCCAGCACGTCAAAAGTCACCCCTACAGAAATCAAAATACATGAAAATAATAATTAAAAAAAAAAAGTAAAGTACTGCACAAAAGAAATAAACAGAAAATGTTTTTATTTACCTTTCAATCGTTATGTATTCTATCAGATGATATCCTTCCCGAGGCTAAGTGACAGTAGGAATTTCAGCCCTTACTCATCTTCCGGCAAGTGGGCAGACAAGAACAAGACGTCGTCTTCTGCACTGTCGGAAGCAGATGTAGAACTGTAGCAGGATCAGCACGTTTCAATGGCTTGAAGAAAGAGGATACTGAGGAAGGGCCAGCTGTAGCAGGGTCGGCAGGTGTGATAGGGACGGCATATCTTACTGGCTTGAAGAATGAGTAGATGGAGGACTGTTTAGTTTTTCTTGTTTTTTCATCATAGATTTCTTGTTAAATCTTGACACTTTTCTCTACGTCATGAGCCACTTTGCTACTCCTGGCAGGATTTGGGTCACGTTCCTTCAGAGTTTCCAGAGCTTTTTCGATACCACCGAGACATTCTCTAAGAGTTTTGTTGTTCAGGCCACACACAGGTTCTTCCTCGTCTCCCTCTTCTGCCTCTTGTGATGCCTTGTCTAGCTCTATAAGTTCATAATTTGAGAGAGATTCAGCATGGCTTTCCAAAAGATCTTGAATATCATCATCATCAACTTCATCGAAGCCAGCCCTATGGCACAGATTTACTACGTTATTTCTGATCACACCGATGTCGTCTTCAGCGAAGCCTGGGAAGTCATGCGTGCATTATGACCATACTCTATTCCATGCAAAGTTCATGGTAGACGTCTTCACTTCGTCCCAAGATGACTTGATGTTATCTAAGGCATACTTAATGTTATACAACTTCCACTATTCACTGATAGTGGGTTTACCAGGCCCATCTGTGCCCTTTATCAGTTGCTGTATGGTTCGCCGCTTGTAGTAGGTTTTTAGTGTTTGCCATGATTACTGTGAATATATTTGTGCTTACAATAGACCCTTTAATATTCCATTTATTCATTTAATTAGTAATGCATGTAAGTAATATGTAATGCAGTTAAAAAAAAAAAAAAGGCGGGGGAGGGGGAGAGGTAATAGGCTCCAAGGGTGGTCTAGTTAAAGTCAGTACTGTCAGTGACACACCAAGTTCATGGTAGACGTCTTCACTTCGTCCCAAGATGACTTGATGTTATCTAAAGCGTGCTTGATGTTATACGATTTCCACCATTCACTGATAGTGGGTTTGCCAGGCCCATCTGTGCCCTTTATCAGTTGCTGCATGGTTTGCCGCTTGTAGTAGATTTTTAGTGTTTGCCATGATTATTATGAATATATTTGTGCTTACAATAAACCCTTTAATATTCCATTTATTCATATAACTAGTAATGCATGTAAGTAATATGTAAAGCAGTCAAAAAAAGGGGGGGGAGTGGAAGAGATAATAAGCTCCAAGGGTGGTCTAGTTAAAGTCAGTACTGTCAGTGGCACGCCAAGTTCATGGTAGACGTCTTCGCTTTGTCCCAAGATGACTTCATGTTATTTAAGGCATGCTTGATGTTATACAACTTCCACCATTCACTGATAGTGGGCTTGCCAGGCCCATCAGTGCCCTTTATCAGTTGCTGCATGGTTCACCGCTGGTAGTAGTTTTTTAGTGTTTGCCATGATTATTATGAAATATATTTGTGCTTACATTAGACCCTTTAATATTCCATTTATTCATCTAATTACTAATACATGTAAGTAATATGTAATGCAGTTAAAAAAAGGGGGGGGACGGGAAGAGATAATAAGCTCCAAGGGTGGTCAAGTTGAAGTCCATACTGTGAGTGGCGGGGAGGTGTGGCATGGATGACGTCATCACCCCTAGTCCGCGTGCTGGGCCCTCTTGGATGACATGAGTGGATACCGTATCTGTGAATTTTTCTTACCGTATATCGAATCGATGGTAGTAATTTCCAAATACAGTGCTTACTCCAATTTTGCGAGAAATGGTGCGGCATTGTGAGTCACAAATTTGGAAATCGCAAAATTGGAAGTATTATTCCTATAGGAAAAATTGAATATGGTGGACCCCTCGTCCATGGTCGCTTAATTTTTCAATATTTTCCTAATATTTTGCCCATATTTATATCACATATACATGGAACTGAGCAGCATACAATAAATAAAAGGGTTTACAAGGATTATCCTTAAGAAAAATAAATTAAATGAGCTTTACCTGGAGCAATGGATGGCTTGGCTTGGGGAGGGAGCAGAAGGGTTCCGAGGCTTGGGTGGGCTTACTGCGGCCCCACGTTGTCACTTTCACTATCACTTGAGATGACATTATGGGCAGCATGGACACCAACCTCATTAAGAAACCCCTTAAAGTCGTCCTCAGAGATGGTATCGTCACCGTCAGAGATGCTGGTAGACGGGCCGGGGTTGGCTCTAATAAATTGGGTTATCAAAGCCAGGGTCCTCTTGTTCACCCCCCTCACTGTGTTTCTCAGCATAAAACCTGATGGACCTATCAATGCTGCTGATGATTTCTTCAACTCACATGCTATCAGGGTCGTTGTTGCTTATGGCATCCTTCAAAGTGTCGACGACTGACAAAATGTTAGCCAGATTTCTCATGGTCATTGCTGGCTGTTCCCCCTCTTGGACTGTTTGAGAGTTAATTTTCGTGTTCACTGGCTTGTTGGTCTTCCTCATCAATTCTCTGCATAGCAGTTTGAGCAGTCTCCTCCTCAGGGGCACGCACTTCCCTCATTTCCCCGGCGGTTACATCCTTACACCCTGCCACCGTCTGAGCTGCTGCCAACACTGCCCACTCAGAGTCAGCTGCACATGGCTTCCAGCTTCTTTTGGGACCAGGTGTGGGACAAGAGAGCGCCAGGCATTGGTGATTGTAGCCTCGTTGATATCACCCCAAGATGGCAAAAGGAACTCAACTGCATTCCGAATGGTGAACTGTTTCCAGAATTGTCGAACAGTCAGCTCGGGGGTAACAGGGCCTTCGTCCATATGCGTAAGGTCTGGCAGGTCATCATCTTGTGTCTCTGGCAGGGTTGAATCAACACCTAGGTCTCCATACAAATCTTCTGCCTCAATCATCCTCATCTCCTCATTGGTCTCGGTTTTCTCCCTTAGATAATCAAACAGCCTTGTGTGGTAGAAATTTTTGACATTGGCAATAATCTCTTGATCTAACAGTTGCACTAGAGATGTAGTGTTGGATGGGAGGAAGATGATTTTCATATTGGGGATGGACATCGTTGAGATATGGTGGGTGGCATGGTGCATTATCCATAAGTATGAGGGCCTTAAACGGGATGTCCAGCTGTGTGCATTTGAGGCGAAAGTCAGGAACAAAATGTTCAAGCAACCAATCTTTCATTATAGCTGAAGTCATCCAACCATTCATAGAGCTGTACCAATAAAATTCTTTAATGCTGCTCATACTATGGACATTTTTATAGCAACGAGGGTGCTTGGCAGTGTGTACGAACACAGGTTTCATCTTGCAAGAGCCGCTCACGTTGACTGCAAACATCATTGTTAATCTAGACTTGTCCAGCTTCCTGCCACAGGCTTGTTTTTTGCAGCTTCGCAATGTAGGTAGAACGAGGCATCCTCTTCCAGTTCAGGCCACTCTCATCTAAGTTGAAGATTTGATGCTTCGTGTAGCCTCCATCCTCAATAATTTTCCTCAGAGTGTTAGAGAAAGATTCGGCAGCCTCTGTGTCAGCACTGGCACATTCACCAATAAATTTTATGTGCTTGAAGCCCTTCCTCTTCAGAAATTTGGTCAGCCAACCATTAAAAGCCTTAAAAGGTTTGCTGGGTGGGTTGCTAGCCTTCTTCAGGCAGACTGCATAAAATTGCTTGGCCTAGAGTTTAATGTGCTGCCCATCCAATGGTACCCCTTCCTTTTCCTTTCTGTTAATATATTGAGCCAGGTATCTTTCCATATGAATGATCACAGTGTTTGTACAATGGCTACGAGAATAAAAAATCTGTCCACCATAGGTTTTTACAGCTTTTTCAATTTTCTCAGCTTTTAAACACCATTTTCACAGTTGATTCTCCCACACCAAACTCTCTGGAAATATCACAGTTCCTTTTTCCATCTCTTTTCATCTTAACCCCTTCATTACCGACTCCGTGATCCTGCGCGTACCAACCCCCTCCCCCCAGCACCGAGTTTTTTGAGTGCTCATAATTTCGCATAGGTAGTCTAATGTTCATTTCTATGCCCATATTTAGTCATCTAAGTATTATTTTTCATGTCTTTTGATAGATTTGGTCATGGGATGTATACTTTTTCAAATCGGAAGTTGTTATACATGATTTCCTATGACCTCGTCTGACATGAATAGCTGGAAGCAGTCCAAAGCACTAATGTTATCCCGTGAGATATCAGGATGAACACCTGAAAAATCTTCTACTAGGGCAGGAACAGTGCCAGGACGATGATCAGAAAAGGATCAGCCATGAGTGTGAAGGTGTGAGGTGAGGGGCTGGGTGGTGTCTCCTCATCGTCACCATCACTCTCATATAGGTCATCACTACTCGCCTCACTGTCATTTTCTGGCAAATATTCATCATCTGAATCACTTGTGAAGCCTTCTGATTGTGTCAGATTATCATCTGATCCTTGCAAGTCATCGTCAAGAGGGGTATAACTCTCAGAATCACTGCTGGAGGAGCACAAAGATGCCATAATGCGACGCGTGTCAAAGTCAAACACACGCGCGTACCAATCCCCTCCCCCCTGCACCGAGTTTTTCGGCGCTTCTCATAATTTCGCGTAGGTAGTCTAATGTTCATTTCTATGCCCATATTTAGTCATCTAAGTATTATTTTTCATGTCTTTTGATAGATTTGGCTCATGGGATGTTTCAAAGTCAAACACACACACTGATGGGTGGGGCGGTTCACATCACCACCCCCCGCCACCACGGGCCAACGTCCTTGAAACACAAGGTGCCAATTAGTCAATTTGTCACTGTCGTAAATTACAACCATACAAACCGAGAAATATGGAGCCCTGGGTATCATTACTAAGCAATGAAGTACGCACGTACTTCATCGGTTCGGCAGCCGAAAGTTGACATGAAGTACTATGGTACCTCATCGGTAATGAAGGGGTTAATTATCTTCACTTCTGCTCCAAAGTTAGCCTAATGTTTTTCTTGGTTGGTGGTGCCCTGTCGCACAAAGTTGAGCACAAGAATTCCTCCAAATTTGCAGAGAGAACTCCATGGAGGTGTACGTAAACAAATGGAAGGTGGGAGGGAGCGGGACAGTGTTGCCAGATGACCTTCGTTGAATTACCGCCAGATTTTTACGAAAACTAGCCAAAAACCACCAAACTGATATATATAATATATATATGATAATAATATAGTATAATATGATAAATATAAATAAATTAATAAAATAGTGCCTATATAATACAGTAATATATAATTTGCGGGAACGCTCTCTCTCTCCCACCACCACTCGCAATACTGGGAGAAAGGGGCAAGATAAGGGAAATTTAAAAAATGGCAATTTTTGGTCCTTGGTCGCAAAATTGGCGTATCGCAAAATTTGAACTCGCAAAATTGGAGTAAGCACTATACTGTAATTGTGAATTTACCGTATAAAGAACTACCGTATAATGAGGACTTACTGTGTATATATATATACAGTAAGGTCCCGGGTTACATCGGTCTCGAGTTACGTCAAACTCGCACTTACGTCAGTCCACTATAAGGCAATTTAAGATTTTAAAAATTGAAAATTTATAAATTGTAAAGCGCGGGGTTTATTGTTATTGTTGGCCACCAGGCGTCACTAGTGGTTATCCACCACACCGCCCACCTCATGCTTGAATACAATAACACTCTACGTACCTCAGTTCCACCACACCGTCGCCCCTGGCAAGAGTGTTCCTACATCTGCGTTTGCTGACTATCTTAGTATCTTGCTCAATGGCACCAAAAAGAAAACTCCTGAGTGATAGCAGTGATACTAAAAAAAGGAAAACCATTACGCTACAAGAAAAAGTGGACATAATTAAAAGACATGAGAAGGGAGGCAGCAGCTGTGTGTAAGGTAGTGAAGAAAATGGGAAGCCTGTTACCATGACAACGGGGAGGTTGACGACCTTGAGGGCTCACACACCTATCACAACAATAACAACTCCGGAGCCTTCGCCTGGGCCACACGACACTTGCAGCTCACTTGCACCGTCTGCGCTTGTCTGCTGATCTCTATTGCCCTTTCCTATTGCATTTCTTGTCCCGCTGCCCACGCTTCTACTCCCACCGCACTGCACTACGCTCCCAGCTGTCCGCCCTGGGCGTCACAACATTCGACCTGCCCACCCTCCTGGCGGCCTCAGGCATCCACCCCTCTGGCAACATGCAGTCCTTCGCGTTCACGGCCCTAATCAACAACAAAAACAAGCTTGTGTTTCATATTCCTACATACTTGTAAATAATATAACAATATATCCTTTTACTTATATAACACTTCTACTCCTACCGCACTCCACAAAGCTCCCAGCTGTCCGCCCTGGGCGTCACAACATTCGACCTGCCCACCCTCCTGGCGGCCTCAGGCCGCCCCTCTCGGCAACCTGCAGTCCTTCGCATTCGCGGCCCTAATCAATATATTCCTACATAGTTGTAAATAATATACCAATATAACAATATAACCTTTTACTTACCTGAATAACCATAAAAAATTATTGGTTGAAAACTTGATAATATGCTTTAAAAGTACAAAAACTCGAGTTACGTACAAAATCGACTTACGTCATGTTTCAGGAACGTAACTCTGATGTAAACCGAGACCTTACTGTGTATAAATATATATATATATATATATATATATATATATATATATATATATATATATATATATATATATATATACAGTCAACCCTTGGCTATTGCGACTTCAGCTATCACGTTTTATTGCTATCGCGCACCCATGAGAAGCTGCTAAAATTTCATTATCGCGACCTCAGATGCCTGCTATCGCGCGCCCGCCATGACGTCATGGGATATCTGAGCGCTCATTGGCCAAAACTGCCTTCTTGCCAAGGTCAATTCGGCTATCGCGTTTCTGGCTATTGCGCGGCTATTTCGGCCCCAATTGAGCGCGATAGCCGAGGGTTAAGTGTATATATATATATATATATATATATATATATATATATATATATATATATATATATATATATAGGCAAACCCCACTTAACGAATGGGTTAACTTCCTAAAAAACCGTTCTTTAAGCAAATTTTCGTTAAACAAACCAATTATAACAAGTTTAACTTCTGACTTGAACTTCCATTGAGAGTAAACAAAGCGAGAGTGCATCATAGTAGAGTAAAAGGTTTAACCCTTTCCTTCCGGCAATCGTATATATACGATTGCATCAATGCGTTCGTAGCGACAGCGATCATACCCGTAATCAAGAATTTTCGCGCCTCAATATTGAGCTCCAAGTGCGGTTTCTCGAGTCAGATGATGAGTGGAAGTGTCTGGCATGTTTCCACATGTAGTGTTGTCACTATAGCTTTGGAAATTTAGCGGTAACTAAGCTATTTTTTCTTTCTCCGGGCGACACTTGGCAACCCCAGCGACCCGCCAGGTGGAAAGCACCATGATAAGTGCGAAGAGACATCCTGATAAGAGCGAAGGATCTCAGATCATAACATGGAGCAGGACAGAACATATGTATTTAGCAGTGCTTCTGAGTTTGAAGACAGTGACAGTGAATATTTACAAGAAGAAACGGAAGAAAGCGAAGACATTAGTGAGGACTCGGAAAGTAAAAAAAAATATTACCTATCATTCTTTCATGTTAATTTTTTTCATTATCTTTGATTTTATGATAAAATGGTAGAAGGTAACTTGTCAGAGAGAGAGAGAGAGAGAGAGAGAGAGAGAGAGAGAGAGAGAGAGAGAGAGAGAGAGAGAGAGAGAGAGAGAGAGAGAGAGAGAAATCAACTAACAGGTTGGCGCATGAAAGCGTGTGTAATTCACCTCGGTCGCCTGCTGGTCACCCAGCCAGTCTTCTCCATTACGTGTGTGTGTGCGTGTGCGTGTGTGTTTGTGTGTGTAAGAGAGAGAGAGAGAGAGAGAGAGAGAGAGAGAGAGAGAGAGAGAGAGAGAGAATGTTATTTGCCTCAGTCGCCTCCTGGTCACCCAGCCAGTCTTCCCCATTACGTGCGCGTGTGTGTGTTTGTGTGTGTGTGTGAGAGAGAGAGAGAGAGAGAGAGAGAGAGAGAGAGAGAGAGAGAGAGAGAGAGAGAGAGAGAGAGAGAGAGAGAGAGAGAGAGAGAGAGAGAGAGAGAGAGAGAGAGAGAGAGAGAGAGAGAGAGAGAGAGAGTGTGTGTGTGTGTGTGTGTGTGTGTGTGTGTGTGTGTGTGTGTGTGTGTGTGTGTGTGTGTGTGTGTGTGTGTGTGTGTAATTCACTGTTTGATCTGCTGCAGTCTCTGACGAGACAGCCAGACGTTACCCTACGGAACAAGCTCAGAGCTCATTGTTTCCGATTTTTGGATAGGTCTGAGACCAGGCACACACCACACACCGGGACAACAAGGTCACAACTCCTCAATTTATATCCTGTACCTACTCACTGCTAGGTGAACAGGGCTACGTGAAAGGAGACACACCCAAATATCTACACCTGGCCGGGGAATCGAACCCCGGTCATCTGGCTTGTGAAGCCAGCGCTCTAACCACTGAGCTACCGGGCCGTGTGTGTGTGTGTGTGTGTGTGTGTGTGTGTGTGTGTGTGTGTGTGTGTGTGTGTGTGTGTGTGTGTGTCTGTGTGTGTGTGTGTGCGCGCGCGATGTCATCGCTCTCCGGGCTGTTTCTGGAAGACGGATCACACAGCGGGAGGAGGAGCAATCCTTGATAAACTGAACTTTCAGAGGTCACATCGAGCTACAAAGTACATCATTGTATTCAGAATAACAAAAGAAAATAATTATTAGTATTCATATAGTTTTCTGACAATTTCTAGGTTTACCATTTTTAGCCATCATAGCAAACGGGAAAATAGTTTAAGCGCCGGAAGGAAAGGGTTAATGAAAGTAAAAATTATGAAGTTAAACATTTAGGCAGTTTAATTTAAGTCATTATAATGTCCACTAATGTATATATGTAAGTAACTTTATAATGTTGATGGTCTTAAATTCATGAAGGGAGGGAGAGTGAAATGGGAAAGACACTAACTGGCAACCTGTGGAATGTAAACAAAGGGCACATCATTGTACCGCATACAAAACTCATGTACCACATTTTCACAAGGCTTTCCATTTTATCCATTGCAGAGTCATGAGTTCAGGTGGTTCTTTTAGCTTGCAAGGAAGATATGGTCTCACCAGCCTTCTTAATAGAGTCTGCTGACTTGAAAATAGTAGAGACAGTAGATGGAGTCAATGCAATGCAATGCTATTAGTTTTTTTGCTTCTCTCGTGTCTGTGAATAATATCCAGCTTTACTTCAAGAATAAGAGACTTCCTGGTCTTCTTAGCAATGCTAGGTGACATTGCAGAGTGTTTTGGTGGCATGTAGAGCGAGGGAAGACGAGCTGCTGCTGACGCTATTATTGTTTTGAACTGGGGGGAGTGAGTGGTGCGCATTTTGTCCACGAGAGGTGTTGGTATATTCAAAAGCCTGTCAGCTTGCATGGTACGGCAGGGCTTTCAAACTTGAAAAAAAATACCTAGATAAAATTTTGTTAAATCGAGTTTAGTGTTTGTTAAACAAGCAGATGGTAGTAAAAGAAAACCTTCGTTGTTGCGAAATTTCGTTGTGTGAACCTTCGTTAAGTGGGGTTTGGTAGTACACACATACACACACACACACACACATATATATATACAGGCAACCCCCATTTAACATAACATAACATAACATAACATAAATAATAGGATAACAAAGGGCCACCAGGGCCCATCTAGGTTATCCTGTATCAGTCGCACAGCGACCTCGTCATCAGTACTTAAAGATACACTTACAAGTACACAATACATTATATACTAATTCTAAATATTTGGCCCATTAACAGGGCTAAGTCCTGCAGCGAAATCCTCTATAATTTGTGGTCCCCATACATGGGGATCATGTCTTATTTAACTATAGTAAATTTCTTATAAAAACTATCATGCAGTGCTATACATAATTATAAATCTAATAAATTTAAGTGCTTATCTAATCTGTTTTTAAACATTGTCAAACTAGTGCTATTTACAACCGTCTCTGGCAATGCATTCCAGAAGTCTACCACTCTATGACTAAAGAAATATTTTCTTATATCTAACCTGCAGCCTTGCTTTCTAATCTTCCTGCCATGATTTCTAGTCCTATTTCCCTCCTCTAAGGTAAAGAAAGATCTCACATCTATGTAGTTTGTATCTGAGAACATTTTAAATAACTCTATCATATCCCTCTTATACATCTCCTCTCAAATGAAAACATGTTTAATTCCTTTAATCTATCTCTATACTCCAGGCGCTTTAATGCTGGTATCATCCTAGTTGCTCTTCTCTGAACTGCTTCTAACATGTTGATATCCTGCCTATAGTGGGGTGACCAGGCCTGTATGCAATACTCTAAATGGGGCCTAACATAGGAATTATATAAGCTACGCACCACTTCCTTACTTTTATAACTAACATTTCTATTTATAAAACCCAGGATCCTATTTGCCCTATTTCTTGCTTCTAAACATTGCTTTGAAAATTTCATAGTCCTGTCTATCACTACTCCTAAATCCTTTCCTTCCTCTACTGCCTCTAGCCAACATCCCTCCATCTCATAGTTAAAGTTTGTGTTGTCTTTACCTAAATGCATAACCTGACACTTTTCAGAATTAAACTCCATCTGCCACCTGTCTGCCCATGCTATCAGCCTGTCCAGGTCTCGTTGTATTCTGTAATTGTCCTTTTCACCCTGTACTGCACATGCTATCTTAGTATCATCTGCAAACTTTGATACTTTGCTACTAATTCCTATATCTAAATCGTTAATGTACACCAAGAAAAGAAGAGGTCCTAGCACTGATCCTTGGGGTACCCACTAACCACTTCCTTCCACTCAGACATTGCCCCATTTAATACTACTCTCTGTTTCCTATCAGAAAGCCATTCACTAATCCAATCAACTAACCTACCCCTATCCCATGTAGTCTCAATTTGTACACTAGCCTCCTATGCGGTACCTTATCAAACGCCTTGCTAAAATCTAGATATATAACATCTATGCTATTTCCATCATCTAACTCCTTGGTAATATATTCTAAGATATCGAGCAAATTTGTAAGACAGGACCTCCCTGATCTAAAGCCATGTTGGGTATCTCTAATTAATCTATTCTCATTTAAATGCTCCCAAATACTACCCTTAATGATTTTCTCTAGTATCTTACATACTATACTAGTTAAACTGATCGGTCTATAATTATTCGCATCATCCTTCCTACCTTTTTAAATATTGGAGTAACATTAGCTAACTTCCAGTCCTGAGGTATCTCAGCAAACCTAAGTGATCTTTCAAAGATTAACTTAAGTGCTTCAGAAATACTGTCTACACCCTCCCTAAGTACTCTGGCATGTAGCTCATCAGGACCACTAGCTTTCCTATCGTCTAGTTCAAGAATAAATTTCCTAATAATTCCCGGTTTTATATCAATATTTTCTAAAGCTCTTAAACTACTCGTCGCACTGTTTGTAACAGGATTTCCTATTCTTTCCTAGTAAATACTGAAGAAAATTGTTCATTCAATAATTCTACTATGTCTTCATTTTGATCCACTACTACACCATCTTTTCTGAGTGGTCCAATCCTATCCTTATTTCTTTTATCACTGACCTTGTAATAACTATATAATTTTTGGGATCTTTACTCCCAGCTCTAGCTAGTTTTATCTCTGCCTGCCTTTTACTTTTTTTATAACCTTACTCAAATCATCTCTGACCTGTCTGTACCTAATCAAATCTACATCTTCCCACTTTTCTGCAACTCTCTGTATGCCCTCTTCTTCTCTCTGATCTGGCTACCTATCTCATGAGTCCACCATAATGGCTTCCTGTTTCTCTGCCTTATATCTTTGTAAGGGATACACTGCATCACTATACCCTTTACTACAACCTTAAAAATATCCCACATCTCCTGTGCAGTTTTATTTCCAAAACTATCTTCCCAGTTTACCTCTCCTAATAACTGACGTAACCTACCATAATTGCCTTTCTGATAGTTTGGGACTCTAGTCTTATTCACTATATTATCCCTACTGGAATTAATGATAAATCTAATTATATGATGGTCACTGTTTGCTAAAGTCTCTCCTACCTCAACTTCCTTTAAACAATGCTCAATATTTGTTAGTACTATGTCTAAAACCTTCCTCCCCCTAGTAGGTTTATCTACCATCTGCACTAAATAGTTATCCTGAAAACTTTCCATAAACTTATTTTCACTAGCATCTCCTACCATCCTCTCCCAGTTTACTGACTTAAGATTAAAATCCCTAAGATAATTGTCTGACTAGTACACCCCTATTTATCTCATCTACCATAAGGTTGTCTACATCTGCTGACTGGTTAGGTGGTCTATAAAAAGCTCCTACTCTAATAACCTTACTTTTGTTTACTCTAACATCCAGCCATAAGGACTCTACTCTGTTATCTACCTTAATACCATTAACCTGACTGGAAATGAAGGATTTTTACATAAATAACTACTCCTCCACCTATCCTACCAATTCTCTGGTGTAAATACATAATGTATCCATCTACTTCATATTCTTTCCTATTTTCCTAAACTTTTCCTCATTTACCCATGCCTCTGTGACACATACAACATCTAAGTCCTCCTCAACTATATAACTAGATAACTCGTCCTTCTTGTTCCTAAGACTCCTGGCATTTACATAAAAACATTTAAGTCCTGCTACCTTCCTAGATGCTGTCTCCTTATTTGGAATCCTAATCTTATTCTCTCCTATTTGCACCTGGAAATCTTTCCTAATCTTTTCACTATCTCTGTTTATCCTATCTAATTTATGTCTAGCATCTTTCTTCTGGAATGCATTTGCTACCTCACCCCCTACACTCCATCCCAACTCCCCTCCAGACATCCACTCAGCACATCCACACCCTTCCTACTCAGATGCACACCATCCCTAGCATACAAATCCCTTCGCCCATAGAACCTATCCCATACATCCACAAAGCTGACACCCACATCCTTACACATCCCTTTTACCCGATCATTCACACCAATGGCTCTAGACAACCATTCCTGCTAACATACACACGAGGCAAGATTCCTGACACTACACACCTCCTACCACTCTCCCTTATCTTGCCTAACATTTCCCGAAATCTTGCCACTAACTCCTCCGACCCACCTGCTCTGACATCGTTCCCACCTACGTGCAAAACTACTACACCCTCCCTCTCCATCCCCCCAACCCTCTTCTGCACCTCCTCACTCACTGCCTTCACACCTGCACCAGGCATACACACGTTCGTCCTCCTATCCCTGTCTTTCCCACAGAAAGTGCTATCTAAATACCTAACCTGAGAGTCACCCACCACACACACCTGAGGTGTGCTAGGCACAACCATCCTCCTCCTCTCCTCTACCCCCTTCTTTCTCCTTTCACTCACCACAACCACTTCATTCACTCCACTCTCACTCTCCCCTCCCCTCCAACAAACCGAACCTATTTTCACACTCAACAGGTTTAGTCCTATCCTCCCTAACTGTCTCCGCTTTCCTTCCCCTCGCAACCTGCCATCTCTGCCCATCCTGACTACTATCTTTCCCAGTCTGGCTTGCCTGCTCCCTCTTCCCACTCTGCTCTTCCCGACAGAGGGCCAAGCCACCCTGTCGCCCTCAGAAGGTCCAACCTTCGGCCTAACACTGATCTCCTGCCTAATTTTTTCCACTGCCTCCCCAAGCCTCTTAACCTCCTCCTTCAACTCAAAGATGAGAACTTCGTTCGCACTTTTCCCCTCACTTAGCTTTCTCATTTCCTCTCGCAATTCTCGGTGCTCAAGAGAAAGAACTAAATTCTCGCTCTTGAGCCTACACACCATACACTCAGAAAAGTCAACGACCTTCCTGTCATGCCCACACATCTCACACACAACAAACTCTCCCAATCCCACCTCAACACTCTCTTTCACGCACTCAATCACACTCTGATATACCTCAGTAGCTACCGCCATACTAATTTACAATATGTTAACTCACAAACAAATAAAAATACTAGGTGACGGCGGGGTGGGGGAACCGCGGTGGTGGGAGGGCCTAAGTGAGGTCAACTAATCCTCTTTCAAGGTCAACTTGACGGTTACAAGCCTAGTCTCCTCGCTCTACAAAAATACTTTGAACTCACAAACACTGATTCTAACCACTATTTCACTCTAATCTAACACTTGCAGTACACACTTTCACTTCACTAACACTCAAAAGCACCACACACAGACACCAAGCACAAACACCACTCGCTAACTATAAAAACCACAGCCAGAAACGGAGCGCACACACAACACGTCCACTCGCCACCACAGTAACTCTCTCACTCTCACTCGAAGGTTCACACAACAAAATTTCGCTACAACCAGTTTCATTTTACTACCATCTGCTCGTTTAACGAACACCAAACTCACTTTAACGAAGTTTTATCCAGGTAATTTTTTTTCCAAATTTGAAAGCCCCACCATATCATGCAAGCTGACAGGCTTTTGAATACACCAGGAGCTGCTGGTACTAAGGCCTGCCTCAGGAAAAATCCTGGGACACCTATAGAATAAAGATCAAGATCAAGATCAAGCCTCTCGTGGACAACACATGCAACACTCACTCCCCGGTCATAACATAACAGCTTCAGCAGCAGCTTGTCTTTCCTAGCTCAACTTACCACCAAAACGCCCTGCAATTGGCCTAGTGTTCGTAAGAAGACCAGGAAGTCTCTTACTCTCCAAATGAAGCTAGATATTATTCACAGACATAAGAGAGGCCAGAAAACTATAGCAGTGCTGGCCACTATCTTGACTCCATATTATACTATCTCTATTTTCAAGACAGCTGACTCTATTAAGGAGGCTGGTGAGACCGTATCTTCCTTGCAAGCTAAAAGAACCACCTGAACTCTTGACTCTACAATGGATAAAATGGAAAGCCTTGTGGAAATGTGGTACATAAGTTTTGTATGCAGTACAATGATGCGCACTTTGTTTACATTTCACAGGTTGCCGGTTAGTGTCTTTCCTGTTTCACTCTTCCTCCCTTCATAAAGTTAAGATCATCAACATTATAAAGTTACATACATACATACATTAGTGTACATTATAATGACTTAAATTAAACTACCTAAATGTTTAACTTAATTTACTTTCATTAAACCTTTACTGTACTATGATGCACTCTCGCTTTGTTTACTCTCAATGGAAGTTCAAATCAAACTTGTTATAATTAGTTAACAAGTTTCACTTAAGAAGTGTTTTTAGGAATGTAATTCGTTAAAGGCTTGCCTGTATATATATATATATATATATATATATATATATATATATATATATATATATATATATACAGTAAGTCTCTTTGTCAGAGTTACGTTACTGAAACATGACTGTTGATTTTGTAACTCGAGTTTCCGTACATTTCAAAGCATATTATCGAGTTTTCAACCAATCATTGTTTATGGTCATTCAGGTAAGTAAAAGGTTATATTGTTATATTGTTATATTATTTACAACTATGTAGGAATATGAAACACAAGCTTGTTTTTGTTGTTGATTAGGGCCACGAACGCGAAGGACTGCAGGTTGCCGAGAGGGGTGGACGCCTGAGGCTGCCAGGAGGGTGGGCAGGTCGAATGTTGTGATGCCCAAGGCGGACAGCTGGCAGAGTAGTCCTGTGCGGTAGGAAAGGAAGCGTGGGCAACGGGGCAGGAAATGCAATAGGGATCAGCAGACAGGTGCAGATGGTGCAAGTGAGCTGCGAGTATTGTGTGGCCCAGGCGAAGGCTCCAGAGTTGTTTTTATTGTGATGGTGGGTGCACGAGCCCTCAAGGTCGTCAACCTCCCCGTTGTCATGGTAATAGGGTTCCCATTTTCTTCTTCCCTCCCTCACACACAGCTGCTGCCTCCTTTCTCATGTCTTTTAATTATGTCCACTTTTTCTTGTAGCGTAATGGTTTTCCTTTCCTTAGCATCACTGCTGTCACTAAGGAGTTTTCTCTTTGGTGCCATTGAGCAGACCAATACCACCATAGTGCAATCCCTACCATAGTGCAAACAATAAACCACTAGGCTAGTGTTTTAGTCTTAAGATCCCTCCCTCCCCCCCAATGTACATTTTCAGTGAAAAAATGGCTGCACATTTGATCATATACAAAGCTCTGTCATTTCCCTTCTCACAGCTGTCACTGTACAGTTCTGATTCTGTATTGCTGATAATACCGGTATTACAATAATACAGGCAACCCCACTTAATGAAGGTTCACACAACGAAATTTCGCTACAACGAACATTTCCTTTTACCACCATCTGCTCGTTTAACACCCACCAAACTCGCTTTAACGAAATTTTATCCAGGTAATTTTTTCCAAGTTTGAAAGCCCAGCCGTATCACGCAAGCCGACAGGCTTTTGAATACACCAGCGCCTCTCATGGACAAAACACGCACCACTCACTCCCCTACCCTTTCCCACTTTTAGTTCAAAACAATAACAGCATCAGCAGCACCTCGTCATCCCTCGCTCAACATGCCACCAAAATGCCCTGTAATATCGCTTAGCATTGCTATGAAGACCAGGAAGTCTCTTACTCTCAAAGTGAAGCTGGATATTATTCACAGACACGAGAGACGAGAAAACTAATAGCATTGCTTGCCACTATGGCTTGACTCCATCTACTGTCTCTACTATTTTCAAGTCAGCAGACTCTATTAAGAAGGCTGGTGAGACCATACCTTCCTTGCAAGGTAATAGAACCACCTGAACTCGTGACTCTGCAATGGATAAAATGGAAAGCCTTGTGGAAATGTGGTACATAAGTTTTGTATGCGGTACAATGTTTCGCCATTTGTTTACATTCCACAGGTTGCCAGTTAGTGTCTTTCCCATTCCATTCTCCCTCCCTTCATAAATTTAAGATCATCAACATTATAAAGTTACATACATACATTAGTGTACATTATAATGACTTAAATTAAACTGCCTAAATGTTCAACTTCATAATTTTTACTTTCATTAAACCTTTCACTGTACAGTAAGTCCTCATTATATGGTACAAATGCATTCCTGAAAATTTTACCACAAATCGAAATTACGGTATACCGAACCCATTATAACATGTAATGATAGGGAATGCATTTCAGCATGTCAAAAGTCACCCCTACATAAATGAAAATACAGGCAACCCCCACTTAACGAAGGGGTTACGTTCCTACAAAACACTTCGTTAAGCGAAACTTCGTTAAGCCAACCGATTATAACAAGTTTAACCCCTGACTTGAACTTCCATTGAGAGTAGGCAAAGCAAGAGTGCATCATAGTACAGTGAAAGGTTTAATGAAAGTAAAAATTATGAAGTTTAACATTTAGGTCGTTAAATTTAACTTAAGTTATTATAATGTACACTAATGTATGTATGTAAGTAACTTTATAATGTTGATGATCTTGAATTTATGAAGGAGGAAAAAGAAATACACTAACCGCAACCTGTGGAATGTAAACAAAGGACATCATTGTACCCAAAACTTATGTACCACATTTCCACAAGGCTTTCCATTTTATCCATTGTAGAGTCACAGTTCATGGTTCTTTAGCTTGCAAGGAAGATACAGTCTCACCAGCCTTCTTAATAGAGTCTGCTGACTTGAAAATAGTAGAGACAGTATATGGAGTCAAGATGGTGGCCAGCAATGCTATAGTTTTCTCGCCTCTCTCGTGGCTGTGAATAATATCCAGCTTCACTTCGAAAATAAGAGACTTCTTGGTCTTCTTAGGAATGCTAGGCCACATTGCAGGGCGTTTTGTTGGTAAGTTGAGCAAGTGAAGACAAGCTGCTGCTGACGCTGTTATGGGAGTGAGTGGTGCGTGTATTGTCCACGAGAGGCTTGATCTTGATCTTCATCTTGATTCTACAGGTGTCCCAGGATTTCTCCTAAGGCAGGCCTTAGTATTTGAGGCTCCTGGTGTATTCAAAAGCTTGTCTTTATGATCCGCGTGGCTTTCAAACTTGAAAGAATTACTGGATAAAACTTAAAGCGAGTTTGGTTTCGTTAAACGAGCAAATGGTAGTAAAAGGAAACCTTCGCTGTAGCGAAATTTCATTGCGTGAACCTTCGTTAAATGGGGGTTGCCTGTACATGAAAATAGTCATAAAAAAAAAAAAATGTAAAGTACTGCACAAGAGAAATAAACAGAAAATGTTTTTGTTTACCTTTCACTGACCATATATTCTACCAGATGATGTTCCTCCCGAGGCAAAGGGGCAGTAAGGATTTCAGCCCTTACTCATCCTCCGCTGAGTGGGCAGTGAGCAGACGAGGATAAGATGTTGTCGTCTGCACTGTCAGAAGAAGATGTGGAAGGGCCAGCTGTAGCAGGGTCAGCACGTTTCACTGGTTTGAAGAAAGAGGATATGGAGGAAGGGCCAGCTGTAGAATCGTCGGCAGCAGATGTGGAAGGCCAGCTGTAGCAGGATCGGCTTGAAGAACGAGTAGATGGAGGACTGTTTGGTTTTCTTGTTTTTTCATCATAGATTTCTTGATAAATCTTGACACTTTTCTCTACATCATGAGCCACTTTGCTACTTCTGGCAGGATTTGGGTCATGTTCCTTCAGGGTTTCCAGAGATTTTTCGATACCACCGAGACATTCTCTAAGAGTTTTGATGTCCAGGCCACACACAGGTTCTTCTTCCTCGTCTCCCTCTTTTTCTGCCTCCTGTGATGCCTTGTCTAGCTTTTTTAAGCTCATCATTTGAGAGAGAGAGGTTCAGCATGGGTTTCCAAAAGATCTTGAAAATCATCATCAACAACTTCATCAAAGCCAGCCCTATGCCACAGATTTACTATGTCATTTCTGATCGCACTGATGTCTTCAGCGAAGCCTGGGAAGTCATACGCGCATTCTGGCCATACTTTCTTCCACATCAAGTTCATGGTAGACGTCTTCACTTCGTCCCAAGATGACTTGATGTTATCTAAGGCATGCTTGATGTTATACGACTTCCACCATTCTCTGACAGTGGGCTTGCCACGCCCATCTGTGTCCTTTATCAGTTGCTGCATGTTTCACCGCTGGTAGTAACTTTAAATGTTTGCCATGATTATTATGAATACAGTAAGGTCTCGGTTTACGTCAGAGTTACGTTCCTGAAACATGACATAAGTCGATTTTGTACGTAACTCGAGTTTCCGTACATTTCAAAGCATATTATCGAGTTTTCAACCAATCATTGTTTATGTTCATTCAGGTAAGTTAAAGGTTATATTGTTATATTATTTACAACTATATAGGAATATGAAACACAAGTTTGTTTTTGTTGTTGATTAGGGCCACGAACGCAAAGGACTGCAGGTTGCCGAGAGGGGTGGCCCTGAGGCCGCCAGGAGGGTGGGCAGGTTGAATGTTGTGACGCCCAGGGCAGACAGGTGGGAGCGTAGTGCAGTGCGGTGGGAAAGGAAGCGTGGGCAGCGGGGCAGGAAATGCAATACGAAAGGGCAATACGGATCAGCAGACAGGCGCAGACGGTGCAAGTGAGCTGCGAGTGTCGTAGTGCCCAGGCGAAGGCTCCGGAGTTGTTATTGTTGTGATGGGTGTGCGAACCCTCAAGGTCGTCAACCTCCCCGTTGTCATGGTAACGGGCTTCCCATTTTCTTCTTCACTCCCTCACACACAACTGCTGCCTCCCTTCTCATGTCTTTAATTACATCCTCTTTTTCTTGTAGCGTAATGATTTTCCTTTTCTTAGCATCACTGCTGTCACTAAGGAGTTTTCTCTTTGGTGCCTTTGAGCAAGATACTAAGAACTTGAGTCAGTAAACGCAGAAGTAGGATAACACTCTTGCCAGGGGCGACGGTGTGGTGGAACTGAGGCAGGGTGTTTTTGTATTCAAGCGTGAGGCGGGCGGTGTGACAGGTAACCACCAACAATAACAATAAATCCCGCTCTTTACGATTTATAAATTTTCAATTTTTTTAATCTCAAATTGCCTTATAGTGGGCTGACATAACTACGAGTTTGACGTAACTCGAGACCGACATAACCCGGGACTTTACTGTATATTTGTGCTTACAATGAGCCCTTTAATATTCCATTTATTCATCTAATTAGTAATGCATGTAGGTAATAATATGTAATGTAGTTAAAAAAAAAAAAAAAAAAAGCGGGAGGGGAAGAGATAACAGGCTCCAAGGGTGGTCAAGTCAGTATTGTGAGTGGCGGGGAGCTGTGACATGGACGACGTCATCACCCCTGCTCCCCCGCTCTGGGCCCCCTCAAACGACATGAGCGGATACCGTATCTGTGAATTTTTCATACTGTATATCAAATTGAGGGTAGTAATTTCCAAATACCAGAACTGTGAATTTACTGGATAAAGAACTACCATATAATGAGGACTTACTGTATTATGATGCATTCTTGCTTTGTTTACTCTAAATGGAAGTTCAAGTCAGGGGTTAAACTTGTTATAATTGGTTTACTTAACGAAAATTCGCTTAATGAACATTTTTAGGAACATAACCCGTTCGTTAAGCAGGGGTTGCCTGTACTGGTATACTGGATGCCAGTGCACATCCCTTGTCCTGCTGCAGTCTTGGGAAAAACAACGTTCTTCTGCATTGTCGGTAGTTTTTCATTTAGAAACTTACTAAGGCACCTAAGAGGCTTATTAGTGATGAAAATAAGGAATCTGGTGAGAGTGCAAGTGTTAGTGAGCCACAGCACTCCATTAGTGGATTCACAGGAATCACACAAGGAGAAAAGTTACAAAGATTTTTTCATGGATGATGGCTTATCCTCTGGCAACCTCCCTCCTCCTCCCCACCCTTCTCCTCTCCTCTTCTCTCCTCTTATCCATCACCAGCCTTCACTTATGGTATGAGCAAATCAAAATTGTAAAAAAAAAAATACATTGAAATTTTTACAAACTTGAGGTTTTGCTACGATTAGAACGTATTACCTGATATATAGGTATCAATAGTCAAACTTTTTAATACTCGAACAACCATTTGGAATAAATTAAGTTCGAGTCTCCACTGTACTGGAATTCAAATAAACCGTATATTATTATTATTATTATTATTATTATTATTATTATTATTATTATGACGAATCTGCATAAATACAGAACAATAACACCGCGGTAAAGTGTGTTAACATGAGTAACATATGTTGTGTTAATTCCAGAGGGTTCCTGGGGCAAACTACCCAGTAACTATGGTCTTCTGTTAAGGTTAGCTAGGGTTTCTGCTTGGCAGAGGTTGATTTGACCCAACTTAGAGAAGACAATGACAGGTTAAGGGGATACCACAGACTGTATGGCACTGTGCAAGCAGTGTAGGGAGTGCTCTGTGTGTGTGTGTGTGTGTGTGTGTGTGTGTGTGTGTGTGTGTGTGTGTGTGTGTGTGTGTGTGTGTATTTACCTATTTGTATTTACCTATTTGTGTATTACAGGGCCCGAGCTAAGCTCTCTGTGTCCTGTCTCCTTGTCCACTCCTGTCATATCTCTCTTTCATCTGATTGACACACACCGCGTCAACGACATCACTGCTCAGTTTATTCCACTTATCAATACTACGATGCGGGAAACTGTATTTTCTCACGTCATTTAGACAGATGTCTTTTATTAATTTTTTTCCATGTCCCTGGAGATGATTACTTGTGGTCACCTTTATCAACTCTCTGTCCAATATGTCAATCTTGTTCACCAATTTATACATAGTTATCATGTCTCCTCTTGTTCTTCTCTCTTCTAATGTGGTCAGCCCCAGTTTCCTCAGTCTTTCCTCATAGTCTAACTCCCTGAGTCCTGGTACCATCCTTGTTGCCAGCCTCTGTACCCTTTCCACCTTCACATTTTTCTTCATATGCGGTGACCAGACACAAGCTGCATATTCTAACTGGGGTCTTATTAAGGTACATAATATCTTCTTCATCATTCCTTCATCTAGGTAGTGGAATGCAAGGCCAATATTTTGAAGCATGTTATATGTTTTCCCAAATATCTTGTTAATGTGTTTCTCCGGTGACAAAGTGTTTTGCATGGTTACTCCTAAGTCTTTCTCCTCATTGGTCTCTTTAATTTTCTCATCACCCAGCCTGTAATCCCTGTTTGGTCTGTATCTACTTCTTCCCATTTTCATAACATGGGTCTTGTCTATATTAAATTCCATCTGCCACTCTTTACTCCACTCATATATTTTATCAAGATCTTCCTGTAACTTGTTACAATCTTCCACATTCTTTACTCTCCTCATAATTTTAGTATCGTCGCAAACATGTTCATGTAACTGTCAATTCCTACTGGCATATCATTAACATAAATCAAAAACATGATGGGACCAAGCACTGACCCTTGTGGAACTCCACTGGTTACCTTCTTCCACTCGGACTTCCTTCCTCTCACCACTGTTCTCATTTCTCTTCCCATTAAGTAATTTTCCATCCATTTTGCTAGTTTATCATTTACTCCTCCAATCTTCTTTAGTTTCCACATCAGTCTATTGTGTGGTACTTTATCAAAGGCCTTTCTCAAGTCCAGGTAGATAGCATCCACCCATCCCTCTCTATGTTGTAGTATGTCAGTCACTCTTGAATAAAAACATAATAAATTGGATACACGATCTTCCTTTTCTGAAACCAAACTGTCTTTCACTCAGAATGTTTTCACTTTCTAGATACTCACTCCACTTAGCTTTAATTACTTCTTCACATACCTTGCACAATATACTAGTCAACGATACTGGTCTATAATTTAGCGGTTCCATTCTACTACCATTCTTATATATAGGCACAATGTCAGCTCTTTTCCACTCTTTCAGGACTAATCCTGTTTGTATGGAGGTTTCCACAATATCAAATACGGGTTCAACAATTGATCCTTACATTCTTTTAGCAACCTCCCAGATATGCCATCAGGCCCCATTGATTTATTAATATCCAAATTGCTTATAATTTTCCTTACATCTTCCTTAGTAACCATGATGTCCTGCATTTGCTTTATTTCCGTAGGCCTTCCTCCCATAAAATGCTCCTCCTTTGTAAACACTTTGCAAAAGTTGTCGTTCAAAATTTCAGCTATATCTCTAGCATCCTCATATACTTCTTCCCATTTTTACCTTTTCTATTGCCTCCCTTATATTTAGTTTTCCATTTATGAATTTGTAAAACATTTTGGGTCACTATCACAGTTTTCCACCACCCTCTGTTCATATTCCTTCTGTGCTGTTCTCCTTACTTCAACATATCTATTCCTTGCTGTTTTGTAAACTTCTCTTGATAATACATCACTGTTTTTCTTAAGTTTCTTCCATGCCTTTTCTTTGTTCTTTTTTGCTTCTTCACAATTTCTATTAAACCACTGTTTATTATTTAAAGTCCTCTTTCTATGATATGGCACAAACTTTTCACAGCAGAGTTATATAAATCCATAAATTTATCGTATTTCAATTGCATATCCCTTTCCTGGTATACCACGGACCAGTCAATTTCATTAAAGAACTCCCTTATATGGTTATAATTTGCCCTAATGTAATTTAATTTTTCCTTCCTGCGTTCCACAATCTTATTCGTGCTTAATTCCATATCCAGCTCAAAGCTTAGGACATCATGATCGCTTTTCCCCAAGGGACATTCATGTTCAATTTCCTCTTTTAGAGAGATGCCCCTGGTAAATACCAAATCCAACCTTGCTGCAACATCTTGTCCCCTGCACCTTGTTGGTGATCTCACCCACTGTGTCATCAAGTTATTTGTTGCTACCTTTAACAATTCCTCTGCCCACTCACCACCGTTCACCACTTCGTAGTCCTCCCACACTATTTCTTTACAATTAAAGTCCCCGACTATCATCACTCTATCCTTTCTGATGAGTTCTTGCTTCATTCTGTCTAAAGTATTTCTCATCACCATTTGATACTGTTCATATTCCCAAGCACTGGTTCTGGGTGGTATGTATACTGTTATAATATTAATGTTACCATCTGTTATAAGCATACTTATCACTTCCTCATTTCTCTTACTATAGTTCACGTCCTTCACTATCAGATCTTCCTTAGTAAGAACCATTATACCACCACCTCCTTTATTTTTTCTATCATTTCTCCATACTTTGTAGTGTTTTACAACAAACCAATCTAGCTTTATTTCGGGCCTTAGTTTTGTTTCCACCACACACATTATGTCCGGTTCATTATTTCTTAGGTAATCCATACATTCTAACCTCTTAGACAGAAATCCATCTATATTCATGTAAGTCCCTTGTATTCCATTCCTAATCTCTTTCTTCCATGTAATGTCTATTCCGTCTGTTTTATCCACCACTTCTTTAGCCTCCCATTTCTCATCCTCCAAAAAAACTTGGTCTTTTCCTCTTCTGTTTTTTCGTCATTCCTCTCTCTCACTTTAGTTACAAGCTCTTTCATTTTCATTTGTTCATCCTGTGACATATTTCTTCTTATGTAAATTGTTTTGGTTTCCTCAGAGTCCATAAGTTTCCAAGTCCTTCTCAGCAAGGCCTCAGCTGCCACCTGAGACTTTAATTTCAATTTTAATGGTCTATTCTTGCCTTCCTCAAAAGCTCCTTATCTCACACTTTCTTCTACCTCAGCATATAGGTCCTCTTCCTTTACTGAGATCTTATTCAGTAAAGACTTAATCCTGTCATTTTCCTTATCCCTCCTATCCTGCCAGTTCCTGTTAGTTTCCTCCCTCAATCCTGTTATGATCATGCATTTTTTCTTTTCAGCAATATCTCTCACCACATACTCATTTTCCTTTAGTGCCTTTACCATTTCACTCTGCGTAATCACTTTATTTTCCTCTTCCTGCTTTTTCACTATCTCCCTAAAGGACCTTTGTACCTCCTGATGTTCATGGTTTACTTCTTTCATCCTGGCATCAATTAGGTTAAGGCATTCCTCCTTCCTCAAGTCTCCTTCGGATATTTTCTTCTCCATTTCTAGGAGTTTAGCCTTCATCTCTTCACATTGTTTTCTTAGTTGTTGGTTTTCTTTCTCCATTTTTACTTTTTCCATCAATAGCTCTTTGTTCTCTATCGTTAACAAATAGATCTCTTTTTTTAAGGAATCGTTCTCCGCTATGACTCTATCCAGTTTTCCTTCTATGGATAAAATGTTTTGGAACTTACTTTCTAATGCCTGAATACTTGCATCCATATCTAATTTCAATTAGGTTAAGGCATTCCTCCTTCCTCAAGTCTCCTTCGGATATTTTCTTCTCCATTTCTAGGAGTTTAGCCTTCATCTCTTCACATTGTTTTCTTAGTTGTTGGTTTTCTTTCTCCATTTTTACTTTTTCCCTCAATAGCTCTTTGTTCTCTATCGTTAACAAATAGATCTCTTTTTTTAAGGAATCGTTCTCCGCTATGACTCTATCCAGTTTTTCTTCTATGGATAAAATGTTTAGGAACTTACTTTCTAATGCCTGAATACTTGCATCCATATCTAATTTCTCCAGTCCTCTTGGAGTAGTCACGAACACTTCAAAGTCCCGGGCTTGTCTAGCCGTGGACACCATGATTGTTATCGTCAGCTGTTTACGGCCAAAACAATCACCGCCCACACTCTCCGCTCAGGGACCACTCTCCATATCTCGCTTGAAAATGGCCCACTTTCTACACTATGCGACAGTAGGACATTAATAGGACATTAACACAAAGATACCCGGGCCCTGTAACACCATAGGTAGTTTCTCCTCTTCCCGTCCACATCCGGAGATGAGCCGTCCTCTCTCGGCGACGGTGTATTCACCTAGTTGTAATTTTACAGGGCCTGGGTATCATACTCGTGTGGCCCGTCTCCATATCTACACACATCCAACTTTCCTTTAAAACTATGCACACTCCTCACTGACACCACCTCCTCACTCAAACCATTCCACACCTCCACACATCTTTGTGGGAAACTATATTTCTTCACATCCTTCAAGCATATTCCCTTGGCTATCTTTTTACTATGCGATCTCGTAGTTCTATTTAAGTTTTCCTCTCTCAACATCATTTGCTCATTATCCACTTCATCCAGTCCGTTCAACAGTTTATAAACCTGTATTAAATCTCCTCTTTCTCTTCTTTGTTCCACGGTAAGCAAATTCATTTCTTTTAATCTCTCCTCATAGGTCATTTCTGCCAATTCCGGAACCATTTTTGTTACCATTCTCTGCAATCTCTCCAACTTCCTTATATGCTTCTTTTTATAAGGGGACCAAACCACTCCAGCATATTCCAATTTTGGTCTAATTGACGTACTAATTAATTTCTTCATCATATCTTTATCCATATAATGGAAGGTTAATCCAATATTTTTTATCAAATTATACGTTTCTCCAAACATCTTATCAATATGAGCCTCAAACTGCCCATGGTCTTGTATTATCACTCCCAAATCCTTTTCCTTTTCCACCTTTTTCAACACTACTTCTTCACCCATCTTATATGACCCTCTTGGCCGTCTTCCACTCTTCCCCATCTCCATCACATGACTTTTGCTCAGATTAAATTCCATTTGCCACCTCTTGCTCCACTCCCAAATCTTATCCAGATCTGCCTGTAAAATTTCACAATCTTCTTCACTCTTCACACACCTACACAACTTCGCATCATCCGCAAACAAATTAATATAACTGTTTACTCCCTCTGGCATGTCATTAATATATACAAGGAAAAGTATTGGTGCCAGCACTGAGCCTTGTGGGACTCCACTCTCCACCACCAACCAGTCCGACTTTGCATCCCTTATTACCGTTCTCATCTCCCTCCATCTCAAGTAGTTTTCCATCCACTTTAACACTTTTCCTTTCAGTCCTCCATAAATCTCTAATTTCCATAGCAGTCTCATGTGAGGTACCTTGTCAAAAGCTTTCTTTAAATCCAAATATACACAGTCCATCCATCCCTCTCTCTCTTGTATTTTGTCAACCACTCTTGAATAAAAGCTCAGTAGATTTGTTACACATGACCTCCCTTTCCTAAAGCCAAATTGATGATCCGATAATAACTTATGATCCTCCAGGAACCGTATCCAATATTTCTTTATCACCCTCTCACAAATCTTACCGACCACACTTGTTAGAGACACAGGTCTATAGTTAAGAGGCTCTTCCTTACTGCCTCCCTTATAAATGGGCACCACTTCAGCTCTTTTCCACTCTACTGGTACTTCCCTGTTTCTAATGAACACCTTATAATATCATATAATGGATCAATCAATTCTTCTCTACACTCCTTCAATAATTTTCCTGAAACTTCATCTGGTCCCATCGCTTTATCATCTTTAAGTTCCTCCAACATTTTATATAACTCCTTTTAGGTATCTTAATGTCATCCATGTGCACATTTCCTTGTACATTCTGAGGCTTTACAAACATTGTTTCTTCAGTAAATACTTGCTGAAACCTATTATTTAGCAATTCGCTATATTCTTAGGGTCATCTACTATCCCTTGCTCTCCTTTTAATCTTTCAATGGACTCTCTCTTTTAAGTTTACCATTTATGAACCTGTAAAACAATTTTGGATGTTCCTTACTCTTGTCTACAATATCTTTTTCAAATTTTCTTTCTTCCTCCTCCTTACCCTCACATACTCATTTCTCGCCACTCTATAATTCTCCTTATTTAGTATATTCCTGCTCTTTTCCATCTTTTCCAAGCCACATCTCTCTTTTCCTTAGCCTTAACACAAGTTGCATTAAACCAATCCTTTCTTCCTTCCTCTCTCGGTTTATACTTTGGTACAAATTTCATAACTCCTTCTTTATAATATTTCATAAAAATCTCATATTTTTTTGCACTTCTCTGATTTGTAACATCTCCTCCCAATCTAATTTTCTGAAATAATTTTTCAAACTTTCTGTGTCCATCTTTCTATAATTCAATCTACCACTCCTGTATGTCTCGTCTTTCCTTCGCTGTGTTGTTGCTATCTGCATTTCCATAACCACATGATCACTCTTTCCCAAAGGACATTTGTATTGTATATCTCCACATAGGTACACTTCTCTTGTTAACACCAAATCCAGTCTAGTTGGTTCATCATCTCCTCTATATCTAGTATTTTCCTTCACCCTCTGTTCCATCATATTTTCCATCATTAGATTAAGAAATCTCTCTCCCCATGCTTCCTCTCCAACACCACTTACTAGATTTTCCCAATCCACCTCCTTACAATTAAAATCTCCTACTAGTATCACCTTTCTTTTTCCAGATAATACACTTTCCAAACTCTGTAAAGTATCCTTGATCATATTGTCGTATTCCCTTAATGTCCAAGAATTTGTTTTAGGAGGTACATAGGTCACCATGATTATTAATTCTTTTCCATCACTTTTTATCCTTATGGTTATCACTTCTGCGTTGTTCTTCCCATACCAAACCTTATCCACATTTATTCATTTCTTCGTCATAATCATAACTCCTCCACCACCTTTACTCTCTCTATCCTTTCTCCATATATTATATTTATTATCCAAATTTATCTTTGTTTTTTCATGCAATTTTGCCTCAGTGTGTGTGTGTGTGTGTGTGTGTGTGTGTGTGTGTGTGTGTGTGTGTGTGTGTGTGTGTGTGTGTGTGTTTCACTGTTTGATCTGCTGCAGTCTCTGACGAGACAGCCAGACGTTACCCTACGGAACGAGCTCAGAGCTCATTATTTCCGATTTTCAGATAGGCCTGAGACCAGGCACACACCACACACCGGGACAACAAGGTCACAACTCCTCGATTTACATCCCATACCTACTCACTGCTAGGTGAACAGGGGCTACACGTGAAAGGAGACACACCCAAATATTTCCATACGGCCGGGGAATCAAACCCCAGTCGTCTGGCTTGTGAAGCCAGCGCTCTAACCCCTGAACTACCAGGCGTGTGTGTGTGTGTGTGTGTGTGTGTGTGTGTGTGTGTGTGTGTGTACCATGGGCACAGTGGAATTGTTCATGGTGAAGTGTATTTTTTCAAATATATGTTAATAACACCAGCAAGTTAGATTTGAATCTGTTCTTCTATCAATGAGGTGGCCCTGTGACACACCACTAGCCTCTGTGCCTTACATTACCATTCACTACTGCCATCACCTTTATGTAGTGATCCTAGACTGCTACAGCAGGACATTAGGATGTCATGGTATCTATAAAATTGTCCCATCAATGATGAGCTTCCACTTGTGGGACCACCAATGACAGTTTTCATGGTAGTTCAGTCACAGTTTTCTTTAGTTTCAAAGATAAGTCAGGTATTCTTAAAGAGGCACTGCCATTTGTTAGTATGGCTACACAGTGGATGGAGGTGAAGTGAACATTGCCAGTGTTTGGTAGGGAAGTCACTATGTGAGATATTTAGTAACAGCAACATTCAAGGTACAATATATAGACACAAAGAAGAGGTTCCACAAGTTTATTAACAAAGCCACAAAACCGTATGTATCTCCATCACCCTGAGAATCTCTTCACCTCATTAGTAAGGCAACACAGTGTAATTTTTTAGACATCTTGTTAGGTTAAGTTAGGTTAATGTCCTAGCTGAGGGGGAAGGGGATGGTGGTGTTTGGCAGGTCAGGATATGTCATGTTAGAAAAAAAATCTTAATATTCAGTGAAATTCTCATAGACTTTTCAACATCCATACTTTGCTGATTTCTGATCCCTCACCCAAAACTCGATTCCCCACATGTCCCCAAGCTTGTTTGGGGGTTGGAAACGTGGAAATTATTCCTTCAGGCACCGCAACAGCTTATGTCATAAGGCACCACAAGGGTTAACACAGTGGTTTCCAACCTGTGGGGCGAGCCCCCCTAAGGGGGCACAAAGGGCTGCCAGGGGGACGCAAGCACTTCATAAAGTAGAAAAATTACTTAGTAGATGATTACATATCAATATTATAGTACAGTACAATATTACAGTAGTATGAGGGTGCGGTAGTAAGACGGTAGCTCTGTGACCGTTCTGGACGTAACAAGTGCCTCGTAAATAACTGTTAATTGCAAAATTACAAAGCTAAGGAATAGTTTTGACCGTGTGCGTTTGTTTATTTTACTAAAATTTTGAAATATGGAAAAGTATTTGATTAAAGGCAAAACGAAAGAAACTGAAAGTGAACCTCACTCCAGTAAATGTGATGAAAGTAGCAAGCATATAAAAACCAGAAAGTATGACGACAGCTATCTCTCACTTGGATTTACATCTACGGTTGTTAGTGGAATGGAGAGACCTCAATGTGTGTTGTGTTTAAATATTTTGGCCATGGACAGCATGAAACCAAGCAAATTGAAGCGCCTCCTTGAAACATAGCACCCTGAACATGTTGGTAAATCTCCGGAGTTTTTTTAAAGGAGATTTCATGAATTTAATAAACAGAGGCGGGCTTTCATGAAGACATCTACCACAGCTGCAAGTGCTTTGCTTGCTTCTTATAAAGTTTCCTACAGAATTGCAAGATGCAAAAAAGCTCACAACATAACAGAAACCTTGGTATTACCCATTGCTATTGACATGGTGGAAATAATGCTTGGTGAACAAAGTGCCAACAAGTTACGCAGCTTTCCTCTTGCAGACAATACAGTTGGCAGAAGAATTTCAGACATTAGTGATGATTTATGTGAGCAGTTGACAGATGTACTTAAATATTCGCATTTTGGGATGCAAGTAGATGAGGCTACTGATGTAGTGAAAGATGCTCATTTAATAACTTATGTGCGCTATATATCTGCCAATGAAATTAAGGAAGATCTGTTGTTTTGTAAACCTATTGTTGGTAGAGCCACAGCTGTAGAAGTGTTCAACATGATTGACAATTTTTTCAATGAACATGGAATAAGCTGGGAAAATTGTGTTGGACTGTGCACTGACGGAGCCCAGTCAATGGCAGGACGACATGCTGGACTGCAAGCTTTGGTGAGAGAAAAGGCTCCACACGCTTCATGGATGCATTACATGCTTCATAGATAGGCACTTGCATCAGGCAGTATGAATGAAGAATTAGGTAATTTGCTCAAAGATGTTGTCAGGGTTGTAAATACATAAAGAACAGTCCATTGAAAGGAAGACTGTTTGCACAGTTATGTAAAGATTTTGGTACTGAACACACTGCTCTACTGTATTACTGTGAATCACGCTGGCTATCCCGTGGAAAAGTACTCCAGAGATGAACTTAGAAATGAATGCTACATTCCTTTGTGAAAATAAAAACAAAGATGGAGACTTGTTCATAGATGATTATTTCATTAAAAAACTTGCTTACATGGTTGATATCTTTGAGAAACTTAACCAACTGAATCAGTCTATGCAGGGGCCCCACGTGAATATTTTCACACAGTGACAAAATATATGCATTTATGAAGAAAATTGAGTTATGGAAAAGGAATGTAGAAAATAACAGTTTTGATATGTTTCCAAACTTGCAAGAGTTTCTCAAACATACTAGCGTACTAGGTGGAAATGAATGGTTTGCTGACCACTTGAACACTCTCCTGGGGAAGTGCTCATTTTACTTCAAAGATGTAGACACAAGGGATTACGAATGGATAAGGAACCCATTTGGTGATAACTCTACAAGCACACTGTCTACAGCTGACCAGGAGCAACTTATTGATTTGTCATGTGACGGTTCACTGAAACTTGTGTTTGATGCAGGACCTTTGGAAAAATTTTGGTTGCAAGTTAAAGATGAGTACCCTTCCTTGTCAAGTAAGGCCATTGACATTTTATTACGTTTTGTGACATCATACTTGTGTGAATCAGGATTTAGTTCAGTTGCTGTTCTCAAAACAAAATACCGTTCTCGCTTAGTAATAGAAAAGGAATTACGGGTCTCAATTTCATCACATTCTCCGAGATTTGAGAAACTCTGCTCAGAGAAGCAAGTGCAACCATCACACTAGTAAAGGTAAGCCTATACATTCAGTCATACATACATAATTATGTATTATATAATTTTTTCATCTCTGACTTGTGCTGACTATGACAGTAAATAGCAGTTTTTAAATCAGAGTGGAGGGGGCGCAGGGAACTTGTCATTTAGTGAAGGGGGGCGAGAATTCGAAAAGGTTGGAAACCACTGGGTTAACGGGAGAACATTACATTTCCCACTGGGCAACTAAATTTCACAAGGATTCGAACCCGGGCTGCCTAGACCAGAGGCCTGAACACAAGCCTCCTTAACCAACTATGCCACCCAGCCTCCTGTTTGGGGGTGGAGGAATGCAGATGTATTATAAATAATTACCAGGACATCTAAGACTAGAACCTTAAGGTAATAGGGAGTGGGAGTAACATACATACAGTATTGCAATGTTTCCTGTATTGTTGATGGCAAAAAACAGGCTTCACTTTCTGGTAAAACACTAGAGTTAGCTCTTGTGGGAATTAATTTTCAGATCACAGTTCAAGGTCCTCTGGTGTATTTTTTATACTGCTGCCTACCCCCAAGCTTGATGGTGAATGGAAAATGTATTGCATTAAACTGTAATTTTTATCCCTTGATTAGCTGAGCTGGGTTTACACTGAAGTTCTTATTGTCTATGGTGATAGCTGATAGGTCTGGTCCTTCTGGAAACTGCAATGACGTCTGCTTTCGCTCAATTTAGTTTTGCGCAACCATGGAATCTGTGATGTGGCGTATGCTTTTCTGGTGAGAAATGTAGTAAATTGATCGATGGTATATATATATATATATATATATATATATATATATATATATATATATATATATATATATAATTTCCATCACAAATTGATATTTTTTTAGTTATGGCTGTTTTTCAACTCTAATTTAGGCCTACCTCTCACTCCCAATGATCTAGGGGGGACCTGTGAGAAATCATGGTTTTTGGATGAGAGAGCATTAAATTAAGTAATATATATTGCAAAATAGGTCAGAAATCAAGAAAATCACATAAAAAAAAACTCTGAAAATACATTGATGGTGGAGGCGATGGTTGGATGCAGCGACAACAATTATTGCTGTGTTTATGTTGAGCAGCATTGCCAACGCCACATTTCTGGCTGTATCCGTTACACCACATCCCCCCAATGGATACTAAACCTTCTAGCAGGAGGGGCTATCCCCCTGGAAATGCCCCAAGGGTTTCTATCCACATCCAACATAATAACCTTCCAGCAGGGGGAAGCTATGCCCCCCTGGACATCTCCCAAGGGTTATTAATTATACCCAACATTATAACCTTGTAGCAAGGTAGTGGGGGGGAAGGGATTAGACAATATTTGCTTTCACCCAACCAACAATTTTCTGACAGGCATTAAATCAAGGTTATACTGTTTGGTTTGGTATGTAAGAGGGGAAAGCTGGCCAAGGGAAGAAAAAAAAAAAAAAAAAAAAAAAAATTGCCAGTCCCCTGTCAGGTCCAAAAAAGTTAGCCAAAAAAAAGAGGTAAATGTCTTGAAACCTCTCTCTTAAATGAAGTAAAGTCATAGAAAGTTGAAAATACAGAAGCAGACAGGAAGTTCCAGAGTTTACCAGAAAAAGATATGAATGACTGCATTGAGTTGGACATAATACAGGTGAGAGTGTGGCTGCGCCTCGCACCCACAACTGACAGCCGGGATCACGGGAGCGCAGGGCGAGCAAGGGACGCTCGCCATTGGCAGATCACGGCCCAGCCAGGCCTGCGGTGATCTGGTTCGGGATTGGCCAGCGTGTCCAGCACTCCCTCTCCTCCAATCCGTTTCCTGATTGGCCAGCATGTCCAGTTCTGATCGGTCACGTGATTGGCTACCTGTGATCCGGCTGAAAAGTATATATATAACCGATGTACTCAAATAAATCAGTTCCTGACTTGCCACCACGGTTTTCACTGCCCTCGCTGCCTAGGCTAGTAGCTACTCGCTACAAGAGAAAGAATAAAGCCTTGTGCAGCGATGCTTTACGAAAAGGTTGAGGTATACAGTAAACAAGATCAGAATAGCAGTTAGCATGTAAATAACAGTAAACGATAGCAAGAGATGCAACATTTCAGCTGTGAAAAAGAGGCCAAAGATGGTCATTCAGAGGAAGTTAATAAGACAAAAAGCTTTTCATTCCACCCTATCTAATAAAACTATGTGAGTGGAACACTCACTCCATACATGGGCAGATAAGCCCCTCATACAGAGTTAACAGTTTGCGGGGGTGAGAAAAACTGGCAGAGATGCCTCAGAACACCTAACTTCATAAAGGCTATTTTAGTAAGAGATGAGATGTGAAGTTTTCAGTCAGATTATGAGTAAAGGACAGACAAAGGATATTCAGTATAAAAGAGGGGGACAGTTAAGTGTCACTGAAGAAGAGGGAATAGTTGTTTGGAAGGTTGTGTCAAGTTGATAGATGGAAGAATTGAATTTTTAAGGCATTGAACACTACTAAGTTTTTCTCCGCCCCAATCAGAAATTTTAGAAAGATTAAAGTTAGGCATTCTGTGGCATCCTTATAGGAACTGTTAACTTCCTAAAGGGTTAGTCATCTCTGAAAAGACATGGAAAGGTATAGGATGCTATCATCAGTGTAGGAGTGGATAGGGCAAGAAGTTTGGCTAAGATCATTGATAAATAATAAGAAGAGAGTGGATAGCAGGAAAGAACCTTAAAGAACACCACTGTTAATAGATTTAGGAGAAGAACAGTGGCCGTCTACCACAGCAGCAACAGAATGGTCGGAGAGGAAACTTGAGATACAGTTACAGAGAGAAGATAGAAACCATAGGAGGGTAGTTTTGTGATTGAAACTTTGTGCCAGACTCTATCAAAAGCTTTTGATATATCTAAGACAACAGCAAAAGTTTCACTGAAATCTCTAGAAGAGGATAACTAAAACTCAATAAGGAAAGCCAGAAGATCACCAGTAGAGTAGCTTTGACAAAAGCCATATTGGTGATCAGATAGAGGATTGTTAAGTGACAGAAGCTTAAGAATCTTCTTTCTTTTATTTTTTATACCATGTGGGCTTTTCACGGGAATTTATAGGCTAAAGGGGATACTTTTGGGGTACCTTCTATCTCAAAGCCCACCCACTAGGAAACCGTTGCCCTGAGTGGGGAACCCCAACCTACATTCGGACCGTGGACAGGATTCAAACCCATGTGCTTGGAGACCCCTCGGACCCCAAAGCATGCATGGTTCCACTGTACCACGGCGGCCCATTCTTAATGAGAATAGATTAAAAGCTTTTACACAAGCAAGAGATTAAAGCTACAAGGAGGTAGTTTGATGGATTAGAATGGTCACCATTTTTAGGAACAGGCTGAATGTAGAAAAACTTCCAGTAAGAAGGAAAGGTAGAAGTCAATAGACAGAGCTGAAAGAGTTTGGCCAGGGAAGGTGCAAGCATGGAGCCACAGTTTTTGAGAACAATAGGAGGGATTCTATCAGGTCCATAAGCCTTCTGAGGGATAAAGTTAGTGAGGGTATGGAAAACATCATCCAAGGTAGAGTTATTAGCAAACGTCTGAGAGAAAAGTTCAGCTTTAGAGATAGATGTGATGGAAGTGGTACCATCAAGATTAAATAAAGGAGGGAAAGATAAAGAAGTAAAGTTACTGGAGATGTTTTTGGCCAGATCCCAAAGTCTCAAAGAGTTGGATTTTTAAAGATTTTAACATTTTTCAGTAATGAAGGAGTGTTTGACAAGTTGGAGAACAGATTCAGCATGATTCTGGGCAGAAATATAAAGTGCATAAGATTCAGGCTAGAATTAGAATGGGTTTGGTTAGTAACCATGGGGCAATCTGGGGGGAACACAGCACCCCCCCCCACAACTAGGAGGTTATTACATTGACTTTGGTTAGTAACCCTTGAGGGGTATGGTATAGTGGATATAGCCAGAAATGTAGTGTTGGTAACACTGCTCAACATAAACAAAGCAACAGTTGCCACTGTCTCCACCATCAAACTATTTTCTGTTTTACTATGTGATTTTGTTGATTTCTGAACTCTTTTACAATGCACAGCACATTACTCAATTTAATGTTCCCCCACCCAAAAACCATAATTTCCTACAGCTCCCCCCAAGGTCATTAGGAATGAGAGGTAGGCATAAGTTGGAGTTGAAAAAAATCATAACTCAAAAAATATTCATATGCTATGGAAATTATACAAATACCATCAATCAATACACTATATTTCTCACTATATTTATTGACCAGTGGCTGCATGCTCAAACAAAAGTAACTAATCATTGTGATTTATTTCATGAGTGCACAAAAAATGTGACAATAAGCATACATGAACAAACCAGGGCTTCCATTTTAGGGTAAAATACCCTAAACTAGGGTAATTGAACCCTCCTTAGGGTAGTGTTTAGGGTAATGCATAAACTAGGGTAATTTTAGGGTAATCTGCCATCCTATGGATAGGTGTACTTGGAATGGAGCCAGTCTGGTGGCAGGCTGGTTTTCTTTCATGTTCAATTCATGTACACAATCATCCCCGTGACTTGTATCATCCCTTCACCCCCCCCACCCGATCCCCTTTCTCCCCAGTCTCCACTCACCCGTCTACCACGCGTACACGTTTTGGACCTTCGGACAGTTAGATCACAGTTCACACACAGAGTCAGTCACTTGAAAGGACAAGTCCACACAGAACAGCCGCAGTAGTGGCTGTAGTGCTATTTTAAAACTGTATACCAGCTGGAATCTACGTGAAGGTGGCCTTTTCCCATAATCATAAGGAATAACTTCATTTCCATTCTATAAGGTAATCTGTTTTATATATATTGTTATGACGAGGATCATGCAGATGTGTGTGTTGTCTGGAGTTGTGTGCTGATGAGGCGAGCTTCGTTTGTGTGTGGCATGTCGGATGGGTGTTGGCATGTCGGTTGGTGACAGTGTGCTGGGTGATGAGGATGATAATGAGGCCGTTGTTGATGATGCCAGTGATGTTGATGATGATAATGCTGGTGATGAGGGTGATGATGTTACACTGTTCCACTGTGGTGGTATTGGTGGTTATTTGAGAAGAGGTGGAGAAGGAGGGTGTTGCTAACTTCTCAATTGGTGCCTACTTTTTACTTCGACAATCTAGGGTAAAATCGACAAAAATCTAGGGTAAGATTTCATCAACTCATGGAAGCACTGGAACGAACACAACTAACAGCGTTCCTCAGTGCCTGTCAGTCCATCACATGTGCAGCTGTCGCTCATTCCCCCCCAAAAAAGTGTTAATGTTAAATTTTCAAAAATTGTTGTCAATGCTATAAACAATTTGCAACAGGTATGTATGTAATTATTCAGAATGTAAAGCTCTATACGATGAGGAGGATGAGAAACACTATGTTGATCTTGGTGTAAGACAGTAATAATACCCAAACCGATCTGGTGGGTTTTCTGAACACGGTGGAAGTGCTGGCCTACCGGTGACTTGAGAAGCTTAATGTTGGGCAGCTGCTTAAACTCATCCGTCCCTTCTTCCCTCTCATGATGATAAGACGGTATACCGATGAGACAGCTCTTTGATAGGCTCCCACCCTTACGTCTCCATAGCTATCGTTTCGCTTTCATCTTCTGCTTCACTCAGAGTAACCCATTCATGAGCAAAACAAGTCAAGAACAAGAAATGCTACCACAAAAACTGGTTAATATATAAAACCTCAGGCAAAATTAAACAAACCCTTACCGTCCTAGGACGGCTCCATGTGCTGCAGTGCTAAGTGACTTCTTGGTGAACTGCTGGGGCCGGTGCTGAATGACTGCTCTCCTGGCCTCCCCCGCTCATCCCAGCAGCAGCAGCAGGTAAACAAACAACACCTACCACCAGCGACTACACCACCAAAGCATTTTTTACGTATGTATTTGGATAATGTACATAATGATCTGTGTTCTTTTATTTATTTTTTCTAACTTTTAAAAAAGAAAATATAAAATTGTTTTACAGTATTACCATCAGCAGTTTTTTTTTTTTCTTTTGCCAGTGAATCAAATTGAAACAAGTAAAAGAATTAGTGATTTTGGCACTGTCCCGAGAAACCGTCCCTCGCGCTCGCCTCAATTCCCGGCTCCCCATTCGCAGCTCTTCCACCCAGCTGATTTGACGTCACATAAAATGAGAAATATATGGTATATCATTTTGTTTTTTACGTTGGGGTTCCTTGAGACGTCATGTATTTTAAGGGTTACGCAAGGGTAAAAAGGTTGAGAAACGCTGCCTTATTCGTTACCATCTCTCTCTCTCTCTCTCTCCTTATTCGTTATTTTATTCTCTCTCTCTCTCTCTCTCTCTCTCTCTCTCTCTCTCTCTCTGTGTGTGTGTGTGTGTGTGTGTCCAAATGGGACTATAGTGATTAATGAATGTAAAACAAAATTTCAAGCTAAAGGGAAGGTCTCTCAGCTGCCCACTGTAAACAACGTTCCATGAAGTTTTTGACAGAAGTTGGACTTCCCTACAACGGCAAAATCATAAAACTTACAAAAATCACGCAAGACAACAAACTGACAAAAGTATTCATCAAAAATTATCCCACGTGTCTAACCATGGACTACATCTAAGATCATCTGTCAGTGGTGTAGGCAGAAAGAAACCTTCGATGCGGCTCCAAGGAGTCAAGGACCCGAGGAAACAAGTCATCGCCATGTGGAAGGAGAAGTACCAGCATACCTAGAGCTCCCAGGAATATGGTCATGCAAGATAGAAAAGTACGTATGAGGGGAAACCGCTTTCTGCGGGAAATGTCAGAAATGGGCTCATCGAATATGGGAGTACGACGGAATAACGATATGCGGATTCTGCTCTCAACATCACGACACTAGTGTGTGCAAGAACAAAATAGCAACCGGGGAGGCAATGGTGCACAGGTGTCCGAACTGCTCCCAGTAACACAATGCCTGGAGCCTAAAATGTCCCATGCGACCCAAGACCTCCTTACACCCAAAGAAGGAAATAATTGCCCATCCACCGCCTACCACAGCTGCATACCCGCCTCACCTACTAAATCCCCTTCCGCCCCCTCCTCGATGGACCCCACCCCCACCATCTGCTACAGCCGCCCCGCCACCCCTCAGCGACTACCCTCCCCTACCCACGGGATCCACCTCCCACCCGCAGCATCGCCATACCTTAGGTCACGCCGCCCCGCCTGCGACACACCCGCTCACGCCGACCCAAGCATTGACGAACGAGGCGTCTCGCCTTCAAGCCTCCAGCCACGTGACGCCTCCCCTTCCATCCCAGGGGACGAGCACCGACCACCATCACCCAGCCACGATAGCCAGCACCAGGGAGATGAGCGAGCCTCTACAATGCCCATCACTGACTCTACATCCACCAACTACCAACACAGTGGCCACAATTACCCAGAGCAGCTTACAGGACTAACTAGAGACACTGCGTCAGGAAGTAAGAACACTAAAATTGAATCAAGATATATTGCAAAAGGCAAACCAAGATCTGGAAACCATGGTCGCAGCCCTTCACGTAACATTGAAAGAAGAAATGAGCAGCATGAAAGCGCTATATACTCATGGAACTGGCCAGCCAAACCAAAATAACATCTCAGGCTACGGCAGCTCCCGGACCCAGAACGCATATGGATGTCGACGATACACCACAACAAACGAAGATTCCAGCACAACATATAAGCAAACCAATGCCGAGAGAAGCGTCGAATGCGACAGATCAGGCCACGCTCAGGAAGGACAATACCAACGACGACCTGATCAACCACGCACACCTGCTACCCGCATAAAGCTGTGGTCACACTAGTCAACCCAGGTTACCCAGCTCGCCGCTGCTCCACTCAACCAGCCCGCCACAACAACTTCCTCAGCACTCAGCAGCCGCCGCACCTGTCCGCCAACACGAAGCAGGCGCTGCCTCCACAACCCAGGCCGCCTGAAGACAAGGCCAGATCACAGTTTCGCGACTCGCGAGTCTCCTGATACGTCATCCCCCGAGGATCGGCTACTACCGGTCGTCGCCTCAGTTAGTTTTGACTGGACAGCGGTGGGGTAAGCATTGCGCGCACTTACTTTCCATTATAAAACTACTTGTGACAATGCCTTCTACTTGCTTTGTACTTCACTGCAAAGGCAATTACAAAACTGGTCCGAGAGTGAGTGTATACCGATTCTCTCAACAACCTGAGCTTCGGAGGAAATGGTTACAAGCCATCGGGAGGAAGCATTTCACTCCAACTCATCACAGCAGGGTAAGCACTATACTGTACAGGTATTTGTTGTTTTGCATGATCAACTTGCTAAGTTACGAATTGGGTACTTTCCTGTTATTGCCCCACCACTAATTTTAGGTTAGGTTAGGTTAGTTTAAGATAAGTTAGGTTAGAAAATTAGTTAACCTAACCTAAGATAAAGAAAATCAAATACAATAGAAAAATCACAAAATTAGTGGTGGGACAATAACAGGAAAGATACTCTTTAAAAGATTAAAGCAAAGATACAAATTTATTACCTTATTATGAAGTTTGTTTTGTACTGACTACATTATAAGTAAAAGCTACTAACTTAAATCTTTAAAAATAATACATTAACTGTAATTAAATACATGTATAAGATGCTTAAAATAGGTAAAGATTTGTGAATATTAATACTAATGAGAAATATATATATATATATATATATATATATATATATATATATATATATATATATATATATATATACAGAGGGGTCCCTCTTAACACCGAAATATATCGAAATACACCGAAAGTAAGTATCACCGAAATATAGGTTCCCTCTTAACACCGAAATATACCGAAATAGTGTGAGTACGTATATTGTGAGTATGAGTGAATGCTTCATTACAAATTTGATTATATTTTAATAATGAATTAAATGCCAGAAATTAGAGTATTTTGAATAGGTAATAAAATTCATAGTATATAATTAATTTTTGTTTTATTAATAAAATAAATGGCAGAAATGAGAGTATTTTGAATAGGTTTAAATTAATTTTTATTTCTTTTCCTCATTGTCATATTGGTTCAATAAAATAAACAGAGAATGTTAATAAAATAGGAACTAAGCCTATATATGTTTATGATTCTAATTTCAACTTCCTGCTGGCCGTTTTCTCATATTTTGGTCTTTTGCGTTGGGCAGGTTTTTTGCCGGCTGCTGGTGTGGAGAGAAATGTCAACTTGATGTCTGCGGAGGTTGTCTGTTTGGAGGAATGTCGGAGGTAATGCATGTCCTTTAATAGTTTGTAGAGAATCTTGTGGCGTTCATCGGCTGTTTTTGTCATCCAGGTCTCGGGTTTGCAGTAATACGTTTTGTCTTGAAGCTGGTAGTCCCCTCGGCCAGTTATCGCTCGCTCTAGATCTTTATAATGGACTTGTATTTGATCATATAAAAGGTCAATTAAGTCATGTAGACTTTTCTGCTTCCATTGTGTTAAGATTTTGAGATGGTTAGCAGATTCACAGTTGTTCGTCCAGGCGGAGTCATCGGTTCCTAGTTGGTTAAGGTGTATCAGAGGAAGAACACGAAATTTGAAGTATGGAAGGAAGGCCGGTGCATGCTCTGCACACCATTCTTCAATGTCGTTTGTCACATCATCACCCAGTAAGCTGTTATCGGCAGAGGAGAGCTGTTTTATTTTGTTAATCAGGATGTTTCATTGTTATTTCTCAAGTCCCACTTTGCCCTGGAGTCGGTGAATGATATTTTGCATAAGGTGGCGCATGTACACTATTTGCTTACTGTTGGAGAAGGCATTTTTCATTGCATTTCTCAAGGCTGTCTCGTCGTCACTTCCTAACACTAACTTGTCACAGTCTTTCAGTTCACGTGCTAGTGCATCGAAGAATGGTTGATATGCTTTTTCTGTAGAATGTCCATGGAGGAAAACAGGTCCAATGAAGATGGGAGGGGCATCAGTAGTAGGTTTTATCACCGACAAATGTTTGTAAACTGCAACAGTGGCGAATATGCGTCCGAGATTGAAGGTCTTGTCGAAGGATAAGCAGGTATGACCGGAACAGCAAAGTGTCTTTATGTCTTGGATTTGTTCAGGGGTATACAACACAATACATGGAGTGACGTCTTTTAGGTACATGACTTGTTGGACGAGGGGATGTTCATTGATGTGTGACGTTACATATTGTAGTTGGTCGGCAAAGTTTTGAGACGAGACATGGTTGTTTTTTTCTTGTCTGCATATTTTTTGTTATGTACTTGTCGAAGATTTCTAGGCTCATCTAGTATGTTGTCACTTTCAAGAAGTAGTTTCTTGAACACTAGTTTTGGTTGTGTGGATGCCTTGGACAAGTCGCCCATTCTCTTCAATGTATCTGCTGGTGTCCTTATGTAGTTTGCTGTCTGTTTGGTAGATTTACCATGTGGAGCTCTTCCAGGGAATTCACCAATGTACTCAACTATTGCAACGGGCTTGGTCATATTTTGTGGTGTTTGGCCGAACCACGAGATGCGGCGTTTGTAATCCTGGTCAAGTTTGAGGGTTGAATAATTTCTGTGAAGGATGGCTATGTGATTTGGGTCTGGCTGTGGGTCAAAGGGGATGGAGGTGCGTTTCTTGTTTTCAGTTTTAAAAAAGCCGTATCGTCCTTGTCTGAAATCAACACGTTTGGGTTTGTCATTGTCACACAAGTAGTGTGTTTTTGGCGTAGCACCACTAGCACTGATCCATGCCCCACAGTCGTCAGTGAAGTCACTTTTCTGTTTGTTATTTTGGCGGTTCATGTTCGCAGTACACTCAACCCTCGATTTGCCGGACTAAAAGGGGGGAAGGCTTGTCCGGGAATGGCAAATGTCCGGCAATGGAAAATGTCCGGGGGTCTACCCCCTTGCCGGACTTTACCCTATACAGGTTGAACCCCGCTTTAACGGCACGCGATTTACCGGAATCCCGTGTTTAACGGCAAAAATTTCCGGTGGGAACATAGTGTTGTCTTTAACGGCATTTCGGCACCTGCACCAGCTGTACCAGGAAGTTGGAAAATAAATCAGACGTTTTTTGTTCAGAAAAACAAAACTGAGGGAGAAGAAAGAGACTTTGCACCAGATGTGGAAGACAAGAGAAAGAAAAATAAAAGAAAGGCAGGATCAGGAAGAATAGAAGTAACAGGAGGTGCCGAGCAAAGGCAAAACCTCCGACGACCATCATCATCATCATCATCATCATCTCACCACGTGGGGCCGTAACACATGCCAATGCCGCCGACACACATCTGTACTGTTTTTTTTTATTAGCATTTACCTTACTGTAGATATATTGATGGTAGATATCTGATCCCGTGTGGTCTAGTGGCGGCTTCAGTAGTTTCGTCTAGTTTTTATGTCCGAAACTGTCTGTTTTTTCACCCCATACAGCTCGCAGACTTGGGCAACACTCATTCCTCCATCTATTTTACGTAAAAGTTCCAGTTTTTGCGACACAGAAAGGTGCACAGGTTTAGCTGTACGCTTGGTTACTTTCTTTGGTGGGTTTTTGGGTGGCATCGTTGTGAAGAAGAGGTGTATCCACGACAAGCACGTAAGCACAACACTCGTGTGACGCGGCAGACTTGTTTACAGTCCAGTACTAGACGTGTATGTCCGCCCGCGCTGCCATCTATAGTGCCCGATTTGCGAACTTTGTCTGGCGCGGTAGTTTGAAATCGACTTGTCCCGGACTTTTTTTTTTTTTTTTTTTTTTTTTTTTTTCCCACAGACTCTTGTCCGGCAAATCCGAAATCCGGCAAATGGAGGTCCGGCAAATCGAGGGTTGAGTGTATTATCAATCACAAAATAAATGTTCTGTTTCACACCATGGGGTATTTTCTGGAGGGAAGTGCTCGCAGATGTTAAAATGTCGAGTACAGTGTCAGTGGACATGAACACGTGGTTGTCAAGTATACCCTTTTGGTCATTAGGGATTAGGGAGGGTATTTGCAGCTGAAACACAAGACACTAGCAGCACACACATCATGGCGACACAAAGGAACAAAGTGATTGGGTTTCTAGTCAGCTGCACAGGTCGGGATGGTAGTTTGGGACCACATCAGAGTTGTTGCAGGCATGCCAGAAACACTGACATCGTGTCCAATCACCTTTCTGCTGTAGGGTTGAGTCAGGAAGTCATTAATAACAAGAGGGAAGTACGATTGTATAGGTTCGTTGATCACAGCACTGATGGCATACATGTGAATCATGTCTGAGTATGATTGATCGGTAGCGGCAGCACTAAGGATGTCACAGTAGGGGGGTGTCAATACACGAATGTCCTTGATCAGGTCGGAGAATTGTGGGTGACAACAGTCGTAGACTTCGGGATGATCTATTATCTCTAAAGTTGTGAACAGTCGGAGTTTAGTGTGGTACTGTTCACTGCCATACAGTGCCAATGAAACTGCTCTATACAAACAGTTTCCATCTTCACCAACGGCTCTTGGTGAGTATTCATTCAGTATGGCTGGGTGAAACATTTTCAGAATCTCGGATGCATTGGAGTCCACAATTCCAGGAAGCGATTGTGTTTTGATTTCATCTGGTTGAACCCTGTACGTCTCAATGAGTAAACGGACAGATTTTGCTGCAGTCTTGTCAGTGAGTAACATGGTCAAACACTTATAGAAATCAAATTTGTTGCCTGGATAAATACATGTTGGACAATGGAAATTTATGTCGTCTTCAGTCCATTTCTTCAGAAGAGTACTTAACATTGGCACACAATCAGTGTGTACCCATTGTTCACACGTTGAACATTCTATGCATTTGGTTTTGCATTGTTTTGCACATACAGTGCAAGGAAATGACACTTTCTTGGTACGTTGGGACATTTTCTTGTGTGTATTACTTGCCTGGACTCCATGGAGGTACTGACTCCCTGTAGACTGAGAGTGTAACAAGTACAGTGGATAATAGGTTTCGATCAGGGTTGCCACTTTTAAGCATGTTTTGCTAACACGAAACCAAACCAAAGTTCAATACCTGCTGATCAGGAAGTAATTTTTGGTTTCGAAACCCGAAACTATTACACGTGTAAGAGAGAGAGAGAGAGAGACTATATATAGGACATACGAGTAGGGGAGATATGAAGATGAGGGAGGGAGGGTAAGTGGGAACTGTGACCTTAAGTCGTGTTGGCAAATAACAGATAACAAACAAGAGTACACACACACACACATGTTGCAGCAAGGTTGGATTTGGTATTTACTAGGGGCATCTCTCTAAAAGAGGAAATTGAGCATAAATGTCCCTTGGGGAGAAGCGATCATGATGTCCTAAGCTTTGAGCTGGATACGGAATTAAGCACGAATAAGATTGTGGAACGCAGGGAGGAAAAATTAAATTATATTAGGGCAAATTATAACCATATAAGGGAGTTCTTTAATGAAATTGACTGGTCCGTGGTATACCAGGAAAGGGATATGCAATTGAAATACAATAAATTTATGGATTTGTATAACTCTGCTGTGAAAAAGTTTGTGCCATATTACAGAAAGAGGACTTTAAATAATAAACAGTGGTTTAATAGAAATTGTGAAGAAGCAAAAAAGAACAAAGAAAAGGCATGGAAGAAACTTAAGAAAAACAGTGATGTATTATCAAGAGAAGTTTACAAAACAGCAAGGAATAGATATGTTGAAGTAAGGAGAACAGCACAGAAGGAATATGAACAGAGGGTGGTGGAAAACTGTGATAGTGACCCAAAATGTTTTACAAATTCATAAATGGAAAACTAAATATAAGGGAGGCAATAGTAAAGGTAAAAACGGGAAGAAGTATATGAGGATGCTGGAGATATAGCTGAAATTTTGAACGACAACTTTTGCAAAGTGTTTACAAAGGAGGAGCATTTTATGGGAGGAAGACCTACGGAAATAAAGCAAATGCAGGACATCATGGTTACTAAGGAAGATGTAAGGAAAATTATAAGCAATCTGGATATTAATAAATCAATGGGGCCTGATGGCATATCTGGGAGGTTGCTAAATGAATGTAAGGATCAATTGTTGAACCCCGTATTTGATATTGTGGAAACCTCCATACGAACAGGATTAGTCCCGAAAGAGTGGAAAAGAGCTGACATTGTGCCTATATATAAGAATGGTAGTAGAATGGAACTGCTAAATTATAGACCAGTATCGTTGACTAGTATATTGTGCAAGGTATGTGAAGAAGTAATTAAAGCTAAGTGGAGTGAGTATCTAGAAAGTGAAAACATTCTGAGTGAAAGACAGTTTGGTTTCAGAAAAGGAAGATCGTGCGTATCCAATTTATTATGTTTTTATTCAAGAGTGACTGACATACTACAACATAGAGAGGGATGGGTGGATGCTATCTACCTGGACTTGAGAAAGGCCTTTGATAAAGTACCACACAATAGACTGATGTGGAAACTAAAGAAGATTGGAGGAGTAAATGATAAACTAGCAAAATGGATGGAAAATTACTTAGTGGGAAGAGAAATGAGAACAGTGGTGAGAGGAAGGAAGTCCGAGTGGAAGAAGGTAACCAGTGGAGTTCCACAAGGGTCAGTGCTTGGTCCCATCATGTTTTTGATTTATGTTAATGATATGCCAGTAGGAATTGACAGTTACATGAACATGTTTGCAAACGATACTAAAATTATGAGGAGAGTAAGGAATGTGGAAGATTGTAACAAGTTACAGGAAGATCTTGATAAAATATATGAGTGGAGTAAGGAGTGGCAGATGGAATTTAATATAGACAAGACCCATGTTATGAAAATGGGAAGAAGTAGATACAGACCAAACTGGGATTACAGGCTGGGTGATGAGAAAATTAAAGAGACCAATGAGGAGAAAGACTTAGGAGTAACCGTGCAAAACACTTTGTCACCGGAGAAACACATTAACAAGATTTTTTTGAAAACATATAACATGCTTCAAAATATTGGCCTTGCATTCCACTACCTAGATGAAGGAATGATGAAGAAGATATTATGTACCTTAATAAGACCCCAGTTAGAATATGCAGCTTGTGTCTGGTCACCGCATATGAAGAAAAATGTGAAGAAGGTAGAAAGGGTACAGAGGCTGGCAACAAGGATGGTACCAGGACTCAGGGAGTTAGACTATGAGGAAAGACTGAGGAAGCTGGGGCTGACCACATTAGAAGAGAGAAGAACAAGAGGAGACATGATAACTATGTATAAATTGGTGAACAAGATTGACATACTGGACAGAGAGTTGATAAAGGTGACCACAAGTAATCATCTCCGAGGACATGGAAAAAAGCTAATAAAAGACATCTGTCTAAATGACGTGAGAAAATACAGTTTCCCGCATCGTGGCATTGATAAGTGGAATAAACTGAGCAGTGATGTCGTTGACGTGGTGTGTGTCAATCAGATGAAAGAGAGATATGACAGGAATGGACAAAGAGACAGGACACAGAGAGCTTAACTTGGGCCCTGTAATACACAAATAGGTAAATACAAATAGGTAAATACACACACACACACACACACACACATGCATGCAGCCAGGGAGGCCAGAGTGACCTGGGTCGAACTTTGGTTTGGTTTCGTGTTAGCAAAACATGCTTAAATTAAGTGGCAACCCTGATTGAAACTTATTGTGACCAGGATGATTACTGTCGTATCATACGCGGGGAACTTATGGTCGAGTGTGTTTTTTACTTAGATGCATACTTTTGTATAAAGATATATTTTAGTATCAGTGGCGAGGTGTTGTTTATGTCACGATGAAGCCAGTCAGCGCTCCCATATTGTTGTGGGCAGGGTGGATTAAGCTAGTTGTAGTTATTGTGTATATGTATGACTCTACTACGTAATCATTTAATAAAAGAGAAAGCCTGTTACTATATTCCTTTCTAGATTACATAGTATAATTGGTGAGGCCGGAGTGACAGGGTGGTAGGCCGGGGTGACTATAGTCCTGCTCCTCCAACAATGTGGATTGGGTGCGGCTGTGTTGGGGAATTCCCGCTGTACAGTGGTGAAGCATGTCTCATAGCCAGTGATGCAGCAGAGTTCTAATATTAGTAAAACTTTAGCAAATATGGTCAGCAAATATACATACATTTAACCTTAGTATTACAACGTATGAGAGAGCAGTAAACTTATTATTGATAATATATTCATAAGCCTGGCAAGAAACGTGGCATACATATTTTAGTGTTGCTAAAAAAAAAATAATATACTTATAAAGAGGTTTCCTTGCGGTTTGGGATGGGTAAATAGTTCCATAGTTATGATTAGATTATATCGTGAAGGAAAGTACTTTAAAATAAGCTGACATAAGTAAGAAAAAAACTACATTCAAATCCTCATGGCAGCAACACCAATCACGCCCGCCATCCATACAGGTGATGGGAGGTCAGCTGCGGTGTCCTTGACCAGGAAGAAAGAGAGGGGGAGGAAGAGGAAGGGGTAAGAGAGGAAAGAAGAGGGAGAGGGGGGGATAGTCAATGAGGGATTAAAGGTATGGCAGCACTGTACTCCCGCTATTTCCCATGGGGACCGCACCCAATCCACATTCTTAGACGAGTAGGAGCCGCACCCAATCCCACATTCTTAGACGAGCAGGACTAGTCCTGCTCCTCTAAGAATGTGGATTGGGTGCGGCCCCCATGGGAAATAGCGGGAGTACAGCGCTGCCATATCTTTAATCCCTCCTTGGCTAACCCCCCTCTCCCTCTTCCTCCCTCTCTCTTACCCTTCCCTCTTCCTCCCCGTCTCTTTCTTCCTGGTCAAGGACACCAGCTGACCTCCCATCACCTGTATGGATGGCGGGCGTGATTGGTGTTGCTGCCATGAGGATTTGAATGTAGTTTTTTTTTCTTACTTATGTCGGCTTATTTTAAAGTACTTTCCTTCACGATGTAATCTAATTATAACTACGGAACTATTTACCCGTCCCAAACCACAAAGAAACCTCTTTATAAGTATGTTATTTTTTTTAGCAACACTGTAAAATATGTATGCCACGTTTTTTGCCAGGCTTATGAATATATTATCAATAATAAGTTTACTGTTCTCTCATACGTTGTAACACTAAGGTATGTATATTTGCTGACCATATTTGCTAAAGTTTTACTAATATTAGAACTCTGCTGCATCGCTGGCTATGAGACATGCGGCACCACTGTACAGCGGGAATTCTCCAACACAGCTACACCTAATCCACATTGTTGGAGGAGCAGGACTATAGTGCAGTTCTAAATATCTTCATTATAACATAACACATTACATTTTGTAAGCTTAAAAGTGAGAAAACAACAGGTTAGTAAGCTATAAACATTAGGGGAATGATGGGAGACGAGTTGTAGGTCACTGGTAAACACCATAGCCAGCTGCGAGTGGGATAGATCGTCAGGACGTGACGTCACAGGGATGTAAACCGGCCTTGTTCTCCAGGCGGCCTTGCCACAACACAGTACAACAAGCAAGGATCTGGCCAACAACAAACACCTGCCACCCACGTCGCTCAACTCGCCGCCGCCCCTCTTAATCAGACCGCCGAATCAAGCTCCTCACCAGCCGCCACACCCGTCAGCCAACATAACGCAGCAGCCTTGCAAAACACTTTCTGAACATTCTAACAAAAACACTGCCTATCCAAAATTTTGTGATATTGATAAATAAACAGAAATGTACATAATCTCATGCACTAAACCCTAGTCATTTCCATTTCCATGTATGTAAATAATACTATATATAGAAACCACAATAACAATGTATATATGATTTCTTTCGCAAAGTTAAACTGATGAGACTGGCCAAGTGCAAAATCAGTCTCTTTCACTTGTATTGTACCATATTACATCTTGTGAATAAAAGTTAAGAATCAGAATCAGAATCTCTCTGACCAATAGCGTGGTTTCATATATATTTGACGTCAAATCAGCTGGGTGGAGGAGCTGCGAAGGGGGAGCCGGGAATCGAGGCGAGTGCGTGGGACGGTTTCTCGGGGACAGTGCTGTGATTTTGATTCAATACGTTTAAGTGTTAACATATGTAAATGTGCAAAAAGGGAAGACGATGGAACTTGCCGGCCTCACACTATGGGTAAGGGATGTACATAAAACTATCTAATAACGTTTTCAAGTTTAAGAGTACCTATAATAGTAGCCTGGCAGGATAGAACCAGAAATAATGGGTTTAAGTTTGAGAAAATCAGGTTTAGGAAAGAAACAGGGAGAAACTGATTCGTTAGCAGAGTGGTTGATAAATGGAACAGACTCAGTAATCATGTTAGTGCTGAGTCTAGGTAACTTTAAAAGAAGGTAAGATAAATTTATGGATGAGAGAAATGATAGATGGAATAAAATACCGTAGCTTTGCTCATACAAGGACTGCTACGTGTAGGCCTGACAGCCTCTTGTAGCTTCCTTTTCCTTATGTTCTTATATTGTACTGTACATACATAGCTATATGAATTAATTGTTAGATTATCACACCCTATAGGACTGAACAGTGGAACACGCTGGAAGGAAAAGAGGACATGAATGATGAAGTTATTGAAGCACGTACATAATGTGCATAGTTTTAAAGAAAAATTAAATAAGTGGAGATATGGAAACAGGATACTATGAGCCCCGCTCGAACTCTGTACAGTACTATCAAAATGCAGGTATGAGACTAGGGAAAGAATGAGACAAGATGATCACTATGTTGATGAGGGAGAGAGCGCATTTGAAGGTTTCTATACGGCGAATACTTCACTACTTAAGAGAGTGTTGACTATTGAACGTAAACTAGATAAATTGATAAAGGAGAATATGGGAATGAAAGAGAATGAAGAACAGGAAAAAGAGTTTATAAAACTGAGACAAAGGATAAGAAAAAAAAGTGGAAGAAAACGAAGCTAGGCTAAGAGCAGAAAACGAAGAACTGAAAAAGGAAGTAGCTAACTACAAGCAGATTTTTTTTTTTTTTTTTTTTTTTTACGTAGGGAAGAAGGCCAGCCAAGGGCAAAAAAAGAGAAAGTTAGAAAAAGGCCCACTTGAGCGCTGGCTCTCCCAAGAGTTCAAAAAGTGCCAAAACCGTCAGCCAGAATTAGGGGAGCAAATGCCTCGATACCTTCCTCTTAAAAGAAGACAAGTTGTAGGAATTTGGAAATATAGATGCAGGGAGGGAGTTCCAGAGTTTACCAGTGAAAGGGATGAATGATTGAGCGTACTAGTTAACTCTTGCATTAGAGAGTTGAACAGAATAGGGATGAGAGGAAGAAGAAAGCCTTGTGCAGCGTGGCTGCAGGAGGAGGGGAGGCATGCAGTTAGCAAGATCAGTAGAACAGTTACCATGAAAATAGCGAAAAAATATAGAAAGGGATGCAACATTTCGGCGGTGAGAAAGAGACTGAAGACAGTTAGTCAGAGGAGGGGAGTTGATGAGACGAAGAGCTTTCAATTCCACCCTATCAAGCAAAGCTGTGTGACTGGAACCCCCCCAAACATGCAAAGAGTACTCCATACAGGGACAGATAAGGCCCTTATACAGAGTAAGCAGTTGGAGGGGCGAGAAAAACTGTCGGAGACGCCTCAGAATACCTAGTGCCGTACCAAGAGTTGCGAAGGCCAAGGCACGGACCTTCCCTTCGACCAGCAAGGCAAAGCCTTCGCCCTTACCTTCAATCCGTACCAAGAGTCGCTGTGGAAGGTAGGGCCGCGAGAGGTCTGCCGCTAGCATGAGTTGGTAACAGTTGTTTCGGTATTGGTATGACTGTAATCCGGATTGGAGGTCCACGAACGACAACAAAACCACAGTGCGCGCTATAAGAATGGAGGGAAGAAGCTGTGACCGGGCTTCGCCACTCACGCCCGAACAGAGAATAATGATTCTCAATCTTGTAAAAGAGAATAAAGACTTGCAAGACCGCTCAACAAACACAGCTAGCCTTCACAAGAAAAAAATTAGCTTGGGAGGAGATCACCAAGTCATTTAATGCCATTAACATTTTTTAATATTAAGATATTTATAGCTAAATAAAAATTAAAGATTTTAGCATCAGCTGGTGCTCAGAGAGAAACTGACAATGTGAAAAAGAGGCAGGCTCAGGTAGTGAGTAACAAGCCCACATGTGATCAGAGTTATTGAATATCTGTGTACTCAAGCATTCCTTATTGAAAACCTGGCTTGCCACACACTTAAATAATTTTCTTCTTTTCAAGTTTTGTATATGTATAGCAGTTCTGAATGTTTATTGTTGTTGCTCAATTTCACTATGTATTTATAACAGGTTTATTCAACAACTTTACAGACTGCAGTGTTTTCATAATTTCCAGAATTCTTAACTTTCTTTTTTTTCTGTATCCTTTCATTATCCCTAAAGTGGTAATTTATCATGTGTTTGGAAATCACTGTCTTACAAAATCAATATCAAGAAGCAGTGGTAGTTCATTACAAGAGTTGAGAAATTTGTATTCTTTGGGATCTGCTAGACCACAATTTGTATGCATATCATTAAAAATTCCATAGTTAACACATTAGTATAGTCAATCATGAATTACATTAATCATGGCCTGAAATAGTTTGGATACAGGACTATACATCTTGAGAACTACCTACAATACTGTCAGTATACCTATACCTAAATCCTTGCACATCACACCCAACTCAGTGAAAAGTTATCTGTTGACTTAGCTTTAACATTATTGCACTCAATGCTTATGTCACTCACTGTCTTTGTTGAGAGAGAGAGAGAGTGATAAGAAGTCCTGGGTTGGTGTGAAGTGGTGTTCTTGTGAATTCTCTGTCTACATCCCCTACATAGTAGTACATCTTTGTGGTTTTGTTTTAAACCTGCTTATACAGGCTAGTATTTACCTTGTGACTGGCTTTTCTTTGCATACTTTGACAGCCTTCTGTCTGTTGGCAGTTCACCTGTCACTTTCTATTCTCCATTAACTCACGCACATATTTGGTCTTTAATAGGCTTGGATGATGAGCTCACTAAAGAAAATATTTATTACCATGAAATAAACAGTGTAACTTTCCTGACAAACGAAAACAAGCTTCATAAAACAGCTAGGTGGCAAGCTTTTTGGATCCACTGCATTCTTCCACCTCGCAATTATAAAAAGAATAGTAACTTACGTGGAAACATAACTCGGTTTTCCGAGATTGAAAATATTACTTGATGTTGATTTTAATTCATACTATTCATTGGTCACTCCAGCTTACGAAAATTATAAGATATTTCTTCGAAGGTCATGTGGAAGACACTGGGGCACCCATGCCTTCCCTTCGACCTTCCCTCTGCTCTTCGTTCCAATAATGACAGCGACTCTTGGTACCACATTACCTTCCCTTCTACCCTCGACTTTAAACCTTTGTGACTCTTGGTGCAGGCCCTAATTTCATAGAAGCTGTTTTAGCAAGAAATGAGATATGAAGTTTCCAGTTAAGATTATGAGCAAAGGACAGACCGAGGATATTCATTGTGGAAGAGGGAGACAGTTGAGTGTCATTGAAGAAGAGGGGATAGTTGTCTGGAAGGTTGTGTCGAGTTGATAGATGGAGGAATTGAGTTTTTGAGGCATTGAAAACTACTAGATTTTCTCTGCCCTAATCGGAAATCTTAGAAAGATCGGAAGTCAGGCATTCCGTGGCGTCCCCGCGTGATCTGTTGATTTCCTGAAGGGTTGGACGTCTCTGAAAGAACGTGGAAAGATGTAGGGTGGTATCATCAGCGTAGGAGTGGATAGGGCAAGAAGTTTGGTTAAGAAGGGCATTAATGAATAATAGAAAGAGAGTGGGTGACAGGACAGAACCCTGAGGAACACCACTATTAATAGGTTTAGGAGAACAGTAGCCGTCTACCACAGCAGCAATAGAGCGGTCAGAAAGGAAACTTGAGATAAAGTTGCAGAGAGAAGGATAGAAGCCGTAGGATGGCAGTTTTGAAATCAAAGCTTTATGCCAGACTCTTTCAAAAGCTTTTGATATGTCTAACACAACAGCAAAAGTTTCACCGAAATCTCTAAAAGAGGATGACCAAGACTCAGTAAGGAAAGCCAGAAGATCACCAGTAGAGCGACCTTGATGGAAGCCATACTGGCGATCAGACAGAAGATTGTGAAGTGACAGATGTTTGAGAATCTTCCTATTCAGTATAGATTAAAAAACTTTAGACAAGCAAGAGATTAAAGCTATAGGACGGTAGTTTGAGGGGTTAGAACGGTCACCCTTTTTAGGAACAGGCTGAATGTAGGCGAACTTCAAGCAGGAAGGAAAGGTAGAAGTCGATAGACAAAGTTGGAAGTGTTTGGCCAGGCAAGGTGCAAGCACAGTATTTGAGAACAATAGGAGGGACACCATCAGGTCCATAAGCCTTCCGAGGGTTTAGGCCAGCAAGGGCATGGAAAACATCATTTTGAAGAATTTTGATTGTAGACATGAAATAGTCAGAGGGAGGAGGAGAGGGAGGGACAAGCCCAGAATCGTCCACGGTGGAGTTGTGAGCAAAGGTTTGAGAAAAGAGTTCAACTTTAGAGACAGAAGAGATGGCAGTGGTGCCATCAGGATGAAATAAAGGAGGGAAAGATGAAGAAGTGAAGTTATTTGAGATGTTTTTGGCTAGATGCCAGAAGTCACGAGGAGAGTTTGAGTTTGAAAGATTTTGACATTTTTTATTTATGAAAGAGTGTTTGGCAAGTTGAAGAACAGACTTGGCATGATTCCGGGCAGAGATATAAAGTGCATGAGATTCAGGAGATGGAAGGCTCAAGTACATTTTGTGGGCAACCTCTATCATGTATAGCACGAGAACAGGCTGAGTTAAACCAAGGTTTATAAGGTTTAGGTTGAGAAAAAGAATGAGGAATGTACGCCTCCATGCCAGATACTAACACCTCTGTTATGCGTTCAGCACAAAGAGATGGGTCTCTGACACGGAAGCAATAATCATTCCAGGGAAAATCAGCATAATACCTCCTCAGGTCCCCCAACTGGCAGAGGCAAACGCCAGAGGCACCTTCGCTTTGGGGATCCTGGGAGGATTGGAAAAATAGGACAAGATACAGAAATGAGATTGTGATCGGAGGAGCCCAATGGAGATGAAAGGGTGACAGCTTAAGCAGAAGGGTTAGAGGTGAGGAAGAGATCAAGAATGTTGGGCGTGTCTCCAAGACGGTCAGGAATACGAGTAGGGTGTTGCACCAGTTGCTCTAGGTCATGGAGGATAGCAAAGTTGAAGCCTAGTTCACCAGGGTGGTCAGTGAAGGGAGAGGAAAGCCAAAGCTGGTGGTGAACATTGAAATCTCCAAGAATGGAAATCTCAGCGAAAGGGTAGATAGAAGAAGGACTCGGTAAAGCCGAGAAAGAAAAAGAGAAGCTGAAAGATCTAGTAAACAAAGAAGAGGGAAGAGTACAGAATGTGATAAGATAACAAGATAAGAAAGATAAGGCTGATTTTCAGGTGATTCAAGAACAACTAAAAGAAAAAGAAGAAAATATGACAAACAAAATGATAGGGGTCCTCAAGACAAAAGAAAATCTAGTTAGAGAAATTGCAGAAAAAAGAAGTGTAATCGTATTTGGAATAAAAGAAAAAAAATAAGATATAGACCAAGAAGAGAAAAAGAAGAAATGAAATCAGTCAGAAAGGCCTACTAAAAAATCTAAATGACGAAGATAGGCAGAACTTAGAAGAGGAAGTAGAAGAAATAAACAGAATGGGACCATATCAAGAATGAAAAACGAGACCAATTAAAATACTACTAAAGTCACAAGCAGCAACAGAAGAAATATTATATTATATAGAACAACAAAACTTAGAGAAACAGAAGGCTGCAAGGATATCTATATAAAGAAAAATAGAAATGAGGAAGAAAGGAAGAGATACAACGAACTGGCGGCAGCAGTAAGGGAAAAAAATAATGAAAGATGAGAAGAGGAAGAAAAGGCATTATTTTGGAGAATTCCAGGAGACAGGATAAGGAAATGGTATATAAACGAGAAGGAAGAGAAAAAAAGTGGAACAAGTTTAACTAAAAATGATAAAGGCAAGAGACTAAAAATGATGTATACGAACATAGACAGGGTTTTATCAAGTAAATTAGAATTAAGAGATTAGATTAAGAAAGAAAATCCAGATATTGTATGCCTGGCTGAAACAAAACTAAATGAGGCAATCAAACTAGACTTGGGTAATAGGTATAATGTATGGAGAAGAGACAGAGGGGGTAAAGGAGGAGGAGGAGTCATGATAATGTTAAGGAAGGAGATAGTGATAAACCAAGTGTAATGTGGGGGAAGGAAAAGCAGAAGTACTGTAAGTTAAGATGCATACTAATAAAAAAGAGTTAACAATCATTGTAACATATGTGCAACCAAAAACAAATTCATGGACCAATCAAGAATATAAAGACATGATAGATGACACAATAATGAGTCTAACAAGAATCGTTAAAGAAAGGAGAAAAGCTATATTAGTAGGAGATTTCAACTGGACTGGGAAAATTATGAAAGTGGTATCGGGGAAGAAGCCTGGGGAGAAAGATTCCTGAACCTAATGATAGACAACATGATGAACCAGAGAGTAAAGGAATGCACAAGATTCAGAGGAAACGACGAACCGGCGAGATTGGACTTAGTTTTTACAAGGGGTATACAAATGAATGATGATATAAGATATAAGTGCCCATTGGGAAAGAGTGACCATGTAATATTAGAAATGGATATAGAAGAGGGAAAGGAAGATAGAGACGATTCATACAAAGGAGACCGATTAAATTACAGAAAGGCTGATATTGAGAATCTCAAGAACTATTTTAAAAACGTAAACTGGGAAGAGATGGAAAACGCAGAGAAGTATAACTTATTTTTGGAAATATACAAAACAGGAGTCAGGGAATATGTTCCGAAATATAGACCTAAAGAAGAAGGAAAGAAAGATTGGTTAAATGCAAGGTGTGCTAGGGCAAAGGAGAAAAGAGATGGAGCATGGAAAAGGTGGAGGAGAAATAGAAATTCAGTAAATAAGGAAAATTTCAAGGCAGCGAGAAATGAATATGTTAAGGTGAGGAAGGAAGAGGAAAAGAACTTTGAAAAGGACATTGTCGAAAAATATAAGGAGCAACCAAAATTGTTCTACAGATTCATAAATGGAAAAATTAGGCAAAAAGAAACAATAGAAAGGTTAAAAGGAGAGAACAGGATGGTGGAAGACCCAAAAAGTATGGCAGAACTATTAAATAATAAATTCCAGGAGGTCTTTACTAAGGAATCCAAATTTGAAAGGCCACAGGGTAATAGAGAGACAGTCTATATGAAAGAGATTAAAGTAACCAAGCTTGAAATAAAAGAGTTAATGAAGGAACTGGATGAAGAGAAGGCAATGGGACCAGATGAAGTCTCAGGCAGAATACTGAAAGAATGTAGGGAAGAACTAGCAAGTCCTATATACAACATCATAAAATGCTCAATAGAAAATGGAACAGTACCAATAGAATGGAAAAGAGCTGAGGTGGTTCCCATATATAAGAGCGGAAAGAAGGAAGAACATTTAAATTACAGACCGGTATCACTAACTAGTGTAATATACAAGATGTGTGAAAGAATAATAAAGAAACAATGGATCAAGTTCCTTGAAGACAACAAATTAATATCAAATAGCCAATTTGGTTTTAGAAAAAGTCAGTCGTGTGTAACTAATTTATTGAGTTTCTATTCTAGAATAGTTGATAGAGTACAAGAGAGAGAGGGATGGGTTGACTGTATTTATTTGGATTTAAAAAAGGCGTTTGACAAAGTGCCACATGCAAGATTACTATGGAAGTTAGAGGAGAAGGGTGGCTTAAAAGGAAGCACATTGAGATGGATAGAAAATTATTTGAGGGGGAGAGAAATAAGGACGGTAGTTAAAGATATGAAGTCCAAGTGGAGAGCAGTAGAAAGCGGAGTGCCACAGGGGTCAGTATTGGCACCAATACTTTTCCTCATTTATATTAACGACATGCCAGAAGGAGTGAACAGCTACATAAATCTGTTTGCAGATGATACGAAACTGTGCAGAGTTATAAAGCAAAAAGAGGATTGTGAAATACTGCAAGAAGACCTAAATAAGATCTGGGAATGGAGTAAAAAGTGGGAAATGGAATTCAATGTGGACAAAAGCCATGTCATGGAAATGGGAAAGAGTGAAAGACGACCCGTGGGAATCTATAAGATGGGAGATGGAGTAGAACTAGAGAAAGTAAAAAAGAAAAAGGACTTAGGAGTGACGATGGAAGAAAACAATCCATATTGATAGCCATATTGATAGAATTTTTAGAAAGACATATAATTTGCTAAGGAATATTGAAGTAGCATTTCACTACATGGACAAAGAAATGATGAAGAAATTGATAATTACTATAATAAGACCCAGATTGGAATATGCAGGAGTAGTGTGGACCCCTCATAAAAAGAAACACATATAAGGAAGCTGGAGAGACTACAAAAAAAGGCTACAAGAATGGTTCCAGAATTTGAAGGGATGACATATGAGGAGAGACTAAAGGCTATGGATCTAGCAACTCAGGAACAAAGAAGGGATCAACGGAATGGACCAAGTGGATAATGAGAAACTGATCCTGAGAGAAGAATATGACATTCGAAGCACAAGATCACATAGTAAAAAGCTGAGAAAGGGAAGATGTCTGAGAGATGTTAAGAAATATAGTTTCCCGCAAAGATGTATTGAGACGTGGAACAGTTTAAAGGAAGAAGTAGTGTTTGCAACGAGTGTGCATACTTTTAAAGTAAGATTGGATAAGTGTAGATATGGAGATGGGGCCATACGAGCATAAAGCCCAGGCCCTGTAAAATTACAACTAGGTAAATACACACACACACACAGCGTAGTGCAGAGGCACGCTTGACTCACAATCGAGAGGGACAGGTTCAAATCCCGGCGCGGCGAGGCAAATGGACAAGCCTCTTAATGTGTAGCCCCTGTTCACCTAGCAGTAAATAGGTACGGGATGTAACTCGAGGGGTTGTGGCCTTGCTTTCCCGGTGTGTGGTGTGTGTTGTGGTCTCAGTCCTATCCGAAGATCGGTCTATGAGCTCTGAGCTCGCTCCGTACTGGGGAAGACTGGCTGGGTGACCAGCAGATGACCGAGGTGAATTACACACACACACACACACACACACACACACACACACACACACACACACAGACACCATCTGCGGATAAACTCAAATATTCCTGATGAACATTCCTGAGCTGAGTCAGCATGAACCAATTGATATTGGTAAGTAGATCATGCTGCCCCCGCGGCATAATCCCGCTATGTCACTGTGACAGTAATGTAATATGTGTCCTCTTAATGCACAACCTAGGATGCATGCATAAAGCACGGGTCTCTCATACATGTAATGACTGGTTTCAACAGAACACTCGTGTGTGTGTGTGTGTGTGTGTGTGTGTGTGTGTGTGTATATATATATATATATATATATATATATATATATATATATATATATATATATATATATATATAGGCAACCCCATTTAACGAAGGTTCACACAACGAAATTTCGCTACAACGAAGGTTTCATTTTACTACCATCTGCTCGTTTAACGAACACCAAACTTGCTTTAACGAAGTTTTATCCAGGTAATTTTTTTCCAAATTTGAAAGCCCCACCATATCATGCAAGCTGACAGGCTTTTGAATACACCAGGAGCTGCTGGTACTAAGGCCTGCCTCAGGAAAAATCCTGGGACCCCTATAGAATAAAGATCAAGATCAAGATCAAGCCTCTCGTGGACAACACGCGCAGCACTCACTCCCCAGTCAAAACATAACAGCGTCAGCAGTAGCTTGTCTTCCCTAGGTCAACTTACCACCAAAATGCCCTGCAATTGGCCTAGTGTTCGTAAGAAGACCAGGAAGTCTCTTACTCTCCAAATGAAGCTAGATATTATTCACAGACATGAGAGAGGCCAGAAAACTATAGCAGTGCTGGCCACTATCTTGACTCCATATTATACTGTCTCTATTTTCAAGTCAGCAGACTCTATTAAGAAGGCTGGTGAGACCGTATCTTCCTTGCAAGCTAAAAGAACCACCTGAACTCGTGACTCTACAATGGATAAAATGGAAAGCCTTGTGGAAATGTGGTACATAAGTTTTGTATGCAGTACAATGATGTGCACTTTGTTTACATTCCACAGATTGCTGGTTAGTGTCTTTCCCGTTTCACTCTTCCTCCCTTCATAAAGTAAGATCATCAACATTATAAAGTTACATACATACATACATTAGTGTACATTATAATGACTTAAATTAAACTACCTAAATGTTTAACTTCATAATTTTTACTTTCATTAAACCTTTTACTGTACTATGATGCACTCTCGCTTTGCTTACTCTCAATGGAAGTTCAAATCAGGGGTTACACTTGTTATAATCGGTTCGCTTAACGAAGTGTTTTTTAGGAACGTAACCCCTTCGTTAAACGGGGGTTGCTTGTATATATATATATATATATATATATATATATATATATATATATATATATATATATATTGGTATGATGTTGGTCTCTTTGTCGATCTTATTCTTTTACTTACTTGTTTACTACATTTTGTATTAAAGTTCTTGATCGAATGCCTGCATGTGTCTATCTTTATCAACAAACTTATGTCCATTGGACATTATCAGGTGGGAAGTTTGACTGGGACGGTAAATCTGTTAAACAGGCTAGAGAAAAGAATGATTCATGCTGCTCCAGGCAAATTTTCAGTGAGAAATGTTCACTGTTTACAAGTTTATTGGTCAAAATCTGCCAGCCCTTCACCTCCGATGGGACGATGCTCATGTCCGCTCCGAAAGTCTCACTTAATTAAATGTGTTTCTTAATTATTTAATGATACATAGTGATTGTGGTAACACAAATCAGTAGAATTAGGTCTCCTACAACTTTGGCTGGAAGGAAAACATAGACTTACCCCCAAATGAACATAGAATAATGCAAAATATGAGACGCAGTCGATCAGACAAAGTGGACTAAACATCCTCGAGTCACAAGTCTCCTCGCACCTCCATATTTTATAAAAACTAGGCTACAAAACAAATTTTTCTGAAATATTTCTACTATTTCGACAGAAAAATGAATTTATCATATTGACACAAGATTTTTTACTTTCTTGGTGCAGTAATATCAACATGCAAAGGGAAAATTGATGTCTTTCTTCCTTGCAATCAAAATAACCGTCCCTCATACGAGATTGGCCAATTATAGGTCTGTCACTGTCAGATGATCATTATTTTTACTTCTGAACAGAATGGTTTCAGCATTTTCAGGAGGGCTGAGGATAATTTGTTTGTGGTGAATGAAATGATTGAGAAGAAATGAAAGGAGGGAGGTAAACTGTACTGAGGGTTTTTGGATATAGAAAAAGCACACGATAGGGGGGAATAGAGAAATGTTAGATTAAGTCTTAGGAGAGATTAGGTTGAGTGAAAAAATAATCAACATAGTGCGTAGCATGTATATTGACACCAGAGCTAAATACAGACTAGGAGACACAAACACAAACTGGTTGAAGAGTGATAGAAGAATTAGGCAAGGATGTAGCTACGTACTTTGTTACCAACCCTTTTCAACTTGTATACAGATCGAGGAGTTAGCCAGACTGAGAATTAAGAATGAATGCAGGAGTAAGAGTGGGATATGATAAGATAGGTGTGAGTCAGCGATGAGTTGCAGAGTTTGTTGGATGTTGTGGATGGATATGGAAGAGACTTCGGAGTCAGGTTTAGTAATGAAAGAAGTAAGGTAATGATAGTGAACAGGTCAGAGGACGAAAGCAATGCAGTATGGGTATGTGGGCAAGTCCAAATGGGTGTGAAAAGGCAAAGAATGAAAAGATAAGTTTAGTGAACCAGTGGGTAGGACGACTGGGGAGTGCAGCTAGATTCTAGCTGCTAGAATGAGAGCAAGTAAATATGATGTGCTGAGAGAAGTGTGGAAGAGTGTGGCTGTGCCTAGTATAATGCATGGTATGGATGTGATTGCATGGAATGAAAGTGAAATTGACAAGCTAGAAGTGGGACAGAATAGAATAGGTAGAATGGCACTGAATGCACCGAAGTACACAGCCATAGAAGCTTTGAGAGGTGATATGGGATGGAGTACTTTTAGGAAAAGACTAGTAAAAGCCACACTCAGGTACAAGGTTAGGTTGTAGAGAATGGATGATGAATGATAGCGAGAAAGATGTACCTATGGAATGAAAGTGGAAGCAAATGGAGGAAGAGATGCATGAGAATGACAGAGGAGTGGATTACAAGTTGTATGAGGGATGAGAATGGTTGGGAGAAATCAAAATGAGCGTGAATGGATCGTTACAAGAGGAAGCAGAGTGAAAACTGAATGGGATGCGAGGAAATGAAAGAGTGAGATAGACAGAGAGGTGAAGTGGGTGGGACTGAATATATGGAAGAATGAGATAGAACGAAATAGTACTCTGGAATGGTACAAGGAAAAGGAAGCCCCGATGTATGAAAAGTGGTGTGATGGCAGCCTGGGTGGTGATCTTCTCTTCCAAGCAAGGGCACAGTGTATGAATGTGAATGCAAGGAACTACAGGTGGTCTGAGTCCCACAGGGGGAGGACAAGACTATGGAGGATGTGGTGCTGGAGTATGAGAGATATGAGAGAGAGAGAGAGACAGGAGGGAGACGATGCAAATGATTCTGGTTGAATTAGGGCATAATAGCAATGAAAGTGGAGAAGACAAGAAGGAAATGGATGGTGCTGCTGCTGGGATTGTGGAGAGACGAGTGAAAGGATGATTGAAACACATGAAACACTTGAAACACTTTATTATGCCTTAATAATGATACAACATGATATATGGTGTTAGGCAGCCCATTTTAAGCTATGAAAATAGCTTTTAGGCAAAAAAGAGTTAATTCATATTCAAAATGTCCAGAAACCACCACACACACACACACACACACACACACACACACACACACACACACACACACACACACACACTACCGCGTAGATTAAAAACTTTTAAACAAGCAAGAGATTAAAACTATAAGGCAGTAGTTTGACAGATTAGAACGGTCACCCTTTTTAGGAAGAGGCTGAATCTAGGCAAACTTCCCGCAAGAAGGAAAGGTAGAAGTTGATAGACAGTTACAAGAGTTTGGCCAAGCACGGTCCAAGCACAGAGGCAAAGTTTTTGAGAACAAAGGAGGAACCTCATCAGGCCCATAAACCTCCCTAGGGTTTAGGCCACCTAGTGCATGGTAAAACATTGCAAGGAATTTTAAACAAAGGCATGAAATAGTAAGAGGGAGGGACAAGTGCAAAATCATCCAAAATTCAGCTTTAGAGATATGTGATGGCAGTGATGCTATTACATAAGATGAAGAAGTAAAGTTATTGATGATGTTTTTGGCCAGATTCCTCTGAAACTTGCAGTATTTTAAAAACTAATAGAACTTATGTGGAAGTGCTAATGGGTGATCTTAGCACTCTGTGAATGATACATTAATGTATTATTGCTCCCTTACTTCTCAACACTTGCATCAGTTGTCATGATGATTACTTCAGTCTATCAATTTTTAAATATCCTATTTTTGTCTTCTTATAAAGTACATTCTTGTCAAGTAACCAATAGTTGGTGCACCCATGTGATGAATTTATAGCTCAAATTTCGGTTCCTTGAGCAGTATGCATAAATATGTCACGAACTGGATGCAGCTAATAAGCCGTGTGTTACTATCTATAAAAGTTCACATCAAGCTAAGTATTCTTAGTGCTTCGAGATGTACGAGTCATAAAATGAGGACTCCTAAGAACTTTGAGTTACTCACAGTGATAATGGTAAAGCAGCAATAACTCTTGGTACCAGTGCTGAAACATTTCAGTTGTGTTCATAGATTTTACTTGAAAACTTAAATTCAGTGTTTTGTAAGACTTAATGGCATTATAAGGGAAAGAAGATGAAGCCAGTGTAGGTTCATTTAAATTATGTATAGTAGTACACTGATCACACGTGTGGGTCCCTGAGTGTTGGGTAGATCCAGTGAACCTACACTGGGAACAGTGCAGCTCATGGCTTTACCTAACTAAACCTAACAGTATATTTATTAATGAAACAAACATGTTAATATACTAGTGAGTTTAGTTGTGACTAGGTTTACAGTACTTTTGGTACTCAAGAGACTACCTTTAAGCATGAGAGCAAGTTACATTGTTGTGCACATAGACACAGCATCCAGCTTTGGAACAAATATGAGGATAAAGAAAATAGTACAGAACAAAAAATGGCTACTTTCAGTTGCCTAAGACACCTGTGTTTCAGTGTGGAAAAGGTGAGGTTTAGTAGAGAGGTGTCCTATATTGAAAATTAGATCTAATGCTGCAAATGTTGCAGAAATTTAGGAAGAAAAATCCAAGAGGGGGAGAAGGTAGTTTCAAGACATTAAGGGTCAATACTGGCAAAGCAGTCCAACCTGAAGACATTCATTTTATGATCCTCTATCCAGAAAGGGACTCCAAGGGTGGTGTAAGAGTTGCCATTTTTCATATAAAATTTTGTTGTATTGTGAGATACAGGGAAACAAACATTCAGTGAGGTCACAGTGGCTATAATGATAAATTCATAGCATCCCATGAACCAATGTTTTGGACCTCACTGGAAGTAATTATCATTTGGCAGATATCTACTGCCTCCTCCAGTTTAATAAATAGAGATGGGAAAAATGGCAGCATACAAGTGTAGCCCAGTCCTTGTACAATGAGCTTGTCAAACATTTAAACGATTGCATGTACTGTATACACGTTATATGTGATACAATTTTATTATTATTACACTGCCAATGAAGTAATCAGTAATTAGTGACAAGTGGGATTTTTCTTAGGGATAGGTTCAATAAACTGTACCAAAGTTTTGTGTTTATTGTACATTCATCTTGTGATTTATCTGAGGTTACGTCATTACAATTAAATAAGGAACTGAATCTTTATTCTAACTATGGGTTATCAAATATAAATTGTAGCAAACATTTGAAACAATATAGCATTTATTCATACTAAGTATTTCTTCTCTTAAGGATATAACTCTTGGAAATGCTAACATTATCTAGATTTAAGCTTCAAATCTTTCACTGCTAAGAAACTTAACATGTGTATATTTTTTACACTTATAGTGGTGTAGACATGATTAAATGTAATTGAATCCCAGGCATTACATGCAAAATTATATGTCCTTATTCATGTGATTATTTTTATTTATATTATTATTATACTTACTATTTATTCATCATTTTATTAGGCTAGGCCTAATTTTAACATGTATATCAAGAGGTGAGTGCACCCATATCTATATCTGACAACGAATTCTTAGAACAAACACTCTAAAAACTCTAAAAAGATTTTCACAGAGCAGAAACCAGCTACCACACAAAACTGAAACATCAAATCAGACCATGATGAAACAGAAACTGCCACAATATAACTTGCTTTTTAAATAATCATCTTCAGAGAGAGAGAGAAAAAATGAGGAAAAGCAGTATCCAATTTGTGGCTTACAAATTAAACATTTAACATATTGGCCAAATGACATGATAGGAATCAATTACGTAACAAAAATTTGAGCACATAGACCACAAATATTAACCCCTTCAAATACTGGGACACATTTTACCACGTGTTTTGAGTGTGATTAGATGGTTTCATTTACACTAGGAAGGTTCTATGGAGGTTGGAAGGTTAATGGTCCATAATCTCCTCAATCCTCACATGAGACTCTGAAGCTGTATAAAATTGCCTAATAAATATGAATACATGTCACATTACTCAAAGGGTTAAGACGCATTTTCCATATATGCAATTTGAAATAATAAACATTTTAATCAAAGAGTTCCTATTCATAGATTTGTACAAGTTACTTTTTTCTAAAACAATCTATAATGAATTACATGCATACATCCAACTATGGTCTGATAAAAAGAGATGCATGAATAATTCCCCGACTGCCCAAAGAAATATACAAATTAGGAATGTTAATACATAAAAATTAAACTAATCTTGACTTCTGTATTTTCTTAATGCAAAAAGAAAATATACTTCTAAATTTACACTTACACAAAATAAATTGCATGCAAAAAATATTTAGGGTGATAATCATATTAAAATGTTATTTCTACTTTATACAAATCTTTAAATGATACATTTTTTTCTACTAATTAAATATTAGGGGCATGACATAATTAATAGCTACATACTGACTGTAAACAATCAGAAGGGACAATTTGCAGGTGATGCAGTTTCCTTGAATCAGTTGCCTATACTTAAAGTAAGATGTAGGCCATATAAATAACAGAGCACAGACATGGTATTCACTAGCCATGTGGTTTCAATCTGTACTGCTCCTTCATCTAATTCATTCCATTAAATATAAATCTGATGTTATTTCCTTTTCTTATTGGTAAACAACATGAGTATGAAATAGCTTACAAAAATACACACACACACACACACACACACACACACACACACACACACACACACAGGACTTGGTCTTTAGTACAGAGCCAATGGTCATTGAGGAGATGAGGGTGGAGTGCCCTTTAGCAAAGAGTGATCATGCAGTTTTGGAGTTCAAGGTGATAGATGAAGAGAAATCTAGAAGAAATGAAGAATATAAAGTGGGAAGATGGAATTATGCCAAGACAGATTTTGGAAACCTAAAGAAATTCTTTCAAGAGACAAATTGGATGAAATTCAAGAGTGCTAAGGAGCAAATGAAAAGTGGAAGGAATTTATAAAAATATACAAAGAAGGTGAGAAAAATTTGTACCAATAAGACAACATAGAGAAGTTGGAAAGCAGGACTGGTTTAACGATAGATGTGAAAAGGCTAGAACAAGAAAAGAGGATGCATGGAAGAGGTGGAGAAGGAAAAGACGGATTAAGCAGTGGGAAAGTTACAAAAGAGCAAGAAATGAATATGTGTTGATTAGAAGAGAAGAAAGAAAGAAACAAGAAAAGGATATAATTGATAAATGTAAAGACCAACCAAGGCTTTTTACAGACATGTGAACAACAACATCAAAAATAGAGAAAGTATTGAAAGTTTAGAAGTAAATGGAGTATGCAGTGAAGATCCCAGGAAATGGCAGAGGCTATGAATGGATGCTTTCGGAAGGTATTCACAAAGGAGACTGCTTTTGACAAACCACTGGTAATGGAACAGAAAGGGATTATGAAGGAGTTTCAAGTAACTGTGGAGGAGATCAAGAATATGATGGGGAGTTTAGAAGTGAGAAAAGCTGTGGGACCTGATGGGGTATCAGGATGGATTTTAAGAGAATGCAGGGAGCAACTGGCAGAAAAAGTTTGTGAAGTAATTGATGCCTCATTAAGGGAAGGTGTAGTGCCCCAAGACTGGAAAAGAGCTAACATTGTCCCAATCTATAAATCAGGTAACAAGAGACCCATTGAACTATAGACCAGTGTCACTTACAAGTGTGGTAGCTAAGATGTGTGAGAGGGTGGTGAAGAATAGATGGACAGACTTCTTGGAGAAAAATGACATACTTTGTGAGTGTCAATTTGGTTTTAGAAAAGGGCGTTCATGCACGACAAACCTGATATGTTACTATTCGAGGGTGATAGATGTAATACAGGAAAGAGATGGTTGGGCTGATGGAATATATCTGGATTTAAAAAAGGCCTTTGATAAGGTACCACACCGGAGACTGATCTGGAAACTTGAAATGGTAGGAGGAGTGCATGGCAGTTTACTAAAATGGATGGAAGACTTTTGGTAGGAAGAGAAATGAGAACAATAATTAAGGACAGACCATCAGAATGGGGCTTGGTGGAGAGTGGAGTTCCACAGGGATCAGTGTTGGCACCAGTAATGTTCGCGGTCTACATAAATGACATGGTGGATGGGGTGTCCAGTTATGTGAGCCTATTTGCAGACGATGCAAAATTGTTAAGAAAAGTGAGATGTGACAAAGATTGCGAACTACTCCAGGAAGACTTGGACAGAATATGGAAATGGAGCTGTACATGGCAAATGGAGTTCAACACGACAAAATGCAAGAAAATAGAGTTTGGCAAGAGTGAAAGAAGAATCAGGAGTATGTACAAGATAGGAAATGAAGACATAAAACCAGTCATGAAGAAAAAGACCTTGGGGTGACAATTACCAATGACCTATCGCCAGAGAGACATATAAACAAAATAATTGGAGAAGTATTGAACTTATTGAGGAACATAAGAGTGGCGTTCGTATATTTAGATGAAGAAATGATGAAGAAAATAATTACTGCAATGATAAGACCGAGGCTTGAATATGCAACAATACAGTGGGCTCGAACTTAAAGAAACACATAAGGAAACTAGAGAAAGTACAGAGGGCTGCAACAAAATGGTGCCTGACTTAAGAGATTTGACTTATGAAGACAGACTGAAAAGAATGCAACTTCCGACCCTGGAAAACAGAAGGGAAAGGGGAGACCTGATAGCAATATACAGAGTGATGATTGGCATGGAAAAAATGGATAGGGAAGATCTGTGTATGTGGAATGAAAGAATGTCGAGAGGGCATGGGAAAAAACTAAAAATGGCCACTTATAGGAGAGATGTGAAAAAATATAGCTTCCCTCATAGAAGGGTGGAAGCATGGAATAGTTTAGATGTGGAAGTGGTCAACGCAAGGAATATTCATGATTTTAAGAAAAAGCTGGACATTAATAGATATGGAGACGGGACAACACGAGCATAGCTCTTTTCCCGTATGTTACAATTAGGTAAATACACTACCGCGTAGTGTAGTGGTTAGCACGCTCGACTCACAATCGAGAGGGCCGGGTTCGAGTCCCGGTAAGCGGCGAGGCAAATGGGCAAGCCTCTTAATGTGTGACCCCTGTTCACCTAGCAGTAAATAGGTACGGGATGTAACTCGAGGGCTTGTGGCCTCGCTTTCCCGGTGTGTGTTGTGTGTTGATGTGATCTCATTCCTACCCGAAGATCGATCTATGAGCTCTGAGCTCGCTCCGTAATGGGGAAGACTGGCTGGGTGACCAGTAGGCGACCGAGGTGAATTACACAGAAATAAACTGTAATAGAGAATGACGCTATTGGAAATACATGGACATATCTTTTCAATATTGTGTAATGATATGCCTTTTGTAGTGCTTTTTAAAACAATATAGACAAAGATTTTCTATATTACTGAGGATAGAATTCCATGTTTTAGGACCGGTGAAAGCTAATGAGAGTTGGAAAATAGTAAGGTTGTGTGCTGGTGTACGGAGATAGTCTCGTGTGCGTGTAGTGTAGTCATGTTGAGGATGTATTACTGTATTATGCCGCTGCGCAATAACTTAAACATGAAAATACTGATTTGTAGTTTATGTCAAATATTTTTAATGTATTTGTGTATTTAAAGAGAGGGTATGTTAAAAAAAATGTTATTGTTAGTTATAATCCTTATGATTTTCTTTTGGAGTTTAAATAGAGGTAGTAGATGTGTTGGGTATGTGTTGCAGCAGATAGGAGTACAGTATTGTAGGTGTGGTAAAATATGTGCATTATACATAAGTCTTAGTACATAAAGTAGCATGAATTCTTTAGCTTGATATAGTATGTAGGTATACAATTCTAGATAATTTTAGTATAAGGTTTGTTTTGTGAGGCTTGAAGGACATCGCATCATCATAAATTATACCTAAGAATGTATGTTGATTGGTTCTATCTATTTTAAAGGTGGTAATGCTTCTGTTTGTTTATTGGAGAACAGCATGAAATAAGTTTTGCTAAGAATTACTGTCAATCTATTGCTTATAATCAACTAAAAGTATTTTACTCATGGTGCCTATAGGCACCATGAGTAAAATGAGTTCAGTATTGGCTATATCTATTATATTTGTAGCGTCATTACCATTTATATAAAGGGTGGAATCGTCTGCCAAGATAATTGTTTTTGTATTTGTGAATATACTTGGCAGATCATTTATATATATATATATATATATATATATATATATATATATATATATATATATATATATATATATATATATAAGGAAAAGTATTGGACCTAGGACACTACCTAGACAGATGCCATACTTTATTTGCCATGGTGTGGATGTGTGATCAAGGAACCTGACAGTTTGCATTCTATTTGTTAAGTAGTCCTGAAACCAGTCATATATAATTCCTCGTATCCCATAAGGCATGACTCCGGATTCCGGATCAATACCGAGCCTCCTGTAGCATCAAGATCAAGGTTTTGAAAGCCAAACGTCAGTTTCACAAATCTCACTAATTTTGTTTTATTATATTTTATTTTATTTTTTTTTTTTTTTGCTGCTTAGGTTGTAAGATTCTGATATGTGCACACTAACTCTGATGTAAATACCTATTTGTTTTTGCTAACGTCACCTTCTTTGATAACATCTTAATAAATAGAATTGGTTGCCTTTGTTTTTGTACATTGCACGTCATTCACACATAATGAACATGGAATGCTAAACTAGATTTTCCGTTTTTTTTTTTTTTCCCAGAGCTTTCGTTCTGGCTTGCATGTATTGAACAAAATGATTATGCGGCCTGCGTTCGTCATTTTTTTGGTTATCCGGCCTACTATGAAAAAAGTTTGGTGACTCCTGGTGCAACATATAATTTCTTCTATCTTGGTAACAAAAATAAATACAAATAAGAAGCAAATGCCAGGCAATAAGATCATGCGATAATATAGAGCGACAGATAAAATTAGATATATTGAAAAGGACGAGTCACAATTCTCACGGTGCGAGTGTGTCAGCTCGGTGTCGTTGTCTAAAAAAAAAAAAAGAAATAAATAAATGAAAAAATAAATAAAATTATTTAAAAAATCTGTAGCTGTAGAAGACTGATAAGAAATGAATGAATTAATAATAATTATTTTTTTTCTTTTTTTGAGGCCCACATTCTGAAACGCCTTGGACTCCAACAGTGACACAGACGACATGATTTGTTGTGTTCTCTTACTACCGCTAGCAAAATAGGACTCTTGTTAAATAGCCATTGAAGTTATGAAGGTATCATAAGAAAATAAATGAATAAATAGAAACTATTAAAAATAATAAGGATATGTGACACTAAAAGAACTGAGAAAGCGATCTCATGATAACTGAGAAAAAGTACTTTAATTTGATGTCTTATGTGGCTATAAACAATAAAGAAACCACATATAGATTAAAGGGGGTATCACACTGGCCTATGAGATACGCGGAACGTGGGCCATGGTTCTTGGTGCGAAACCAGGAACATATCGCACACAAGCTGGCGGTGTTCTTGCTATGCTAGGCAAACGGCTCAGCAACCAAGATCAAGCCTAGTGAAAAGAAACCATGCTGCTTATACCTCAACCTGTCGATCGTTCTGGAATTGCATTTGCACTTCCTCTTTTCTTCAGAAAAGTAAGTAAAAAAATTAGAGAAGAACCGAGACGTGCGCGACGGCAGCTTTAGAGTCAGAGGTGGTTGCCAAGAGCCCAAACTATCGACATGATGTATATTTATTTTATCTTTCTAAATTGATGAAGTGTTATTTAATATTCCAATATGAAAAATTTAGGCACGTACGTTCTTTTTAGTTTAAATAATAGGTTTTTATATTATGTTTATTTTTTCATTGGGATAGCATACGGAGAACCGGAATGGATACGAAGCAAGGGGGTTATATTGAAGGAGACGCCACGCGCCTATCCACGGCTTTCTCATACAGGCCTGATGGATGTGACGTCACGCGGCCGTGACGTCAGTGCGAGTAGGCCATCCGAGTCTACTGGCCACTGGCCAGTACTGGGTGTGTCGGGAGTGTTTTGGAACTCCGCCGTGGTCTTGTTTTAAGTGGATTTGGTGCACTCACTAGGCCTTCTGCCATGCCTTACAAGTGTTGCGTTCCTTTATGTAAATGGAATTACAAAAGTGGGCCAAAGGTGTGCTTATTTTCATTCCCAAAAGAAGAGAAGCTTGCGGGCTTGGCTTCATGCTATCAAGCAAGCAGACTTCACCCCAACCAAAAACACCAAGGTAAGTAAACAATGTTTATTGTATACAACCAGGGTTGGAGTAATTGTAATTGTAATTTAATTGAAAAGTAATTAATTACATTAAAGTATGTAATTGTAATTGTAATTGGATGTAGAACTTAATGAAGTAATTGTAATTATAATTAATTACATCATAAAGTAATTGTAATTTAATTGTAATTGTGAAAAATGTCAGTCATACTAAAATTCTGATAATCCTTGTGTTTTACTGCTATGGTGGCAAATATGTGAATACTGTATATGATGGAGTATGGCAAGTTGGCAACCCTTACTGGACAACCCACCTATTATACGAGAATCAGACGCGTCCACTTCTCCTACAACACTTCAGAAAATTGCATCCTTGATTAACTCCATCAAGAAATCAACAGTAGCTGCTCCATACCTTCGATCAAAAGGGATTGTCCTTCAAACACAAAATGCAACAAGATGGAATTCGCAGTTGAAAATGGTGAAGTCTATACTAAAAAAATCCAGTAGAGGTGAATAATGCAATTGATCTTCTGTCCCAGAAAGATCAGAGGAATAAGAAAATCATGCCGGTGGAGATTTCTGCCTTAAAGGAGCTTGTGACTGTCCTTGAACCTTTTGAGAAGGCCATGGAAATTGTGGAAGGACAGAAGAAGGTGACTATAACTGCTGTTGGACCAGTCACTCAGGCACTTACTCATTCACTTGAACAATTAATTCATACTGCCCAGTTGCAGTAATGTGAGAAACTGGCTAAAGTACTACTGGACTCTGTAAGGAAAAGATTGGATCCCTACATGGAAATAAAAGATGTTCAAGTAGCAGCCTTGTTAGATCCTAGATTTAAACTGAACTGGATTTCATCACAGGAGCAGAAGGACCAAGTGTTGGCATATGTCAAAGAGATGCTTGAAGCTGAGGTTGTTCACAAGGACAAGAAAAGAGCAAGGGAAGATGGAAACACTTATGATTGTTCTCAAGGTTTACCTGAAGATCCTGAACCAAAACGACCTAAATTGTTCTCTTTCCTACCACTACCAGGTTCCTCCAAAGTCGAAAATCAACAAGGATCAGAGGGAAGCACAGTGTCAATGAATCTTTTGTTGAAGCAATATGTAGAGGAAGGAACTCAACCATTTTACAGTGATCCATTACTTTACTGGAAAAAAGCACCACATGCGATGAGTCCATTGAAGAATCTAGCAAGAGATGTATTAGGGTGTACTGCTACATCAGCTCCATCTGAACGAGTTTTTAGCATTGCAGGAAACTATTTTACTTGGGGTCTTCTTTCAGATCAATGATAATGATCAAGTGTAACAGTGAATTGTTTAAAAAACTACCATCCAGTGCAACCGCTCAGATATAAGTTATCCTACCACCTGCAACTTTTTCAAAAATGAAATGGCAATTTAGTTTTTACAAGCCTGTCAGTAGATTTGTTTTCATCCATGTATTCAAAACTACAAGAATTAAATCCTAAATCAGTCTTTTTCCTATTTACATAGCTTGTTGCACTACTGTTTATTTAAAGGAGGAAATTCTTAATTTAGTTATGCTGCAAAGTAGTGTTGTAATTTTTCAATAAATAACAACAGTACGATACTAATGCTTTTCTTTTCAACCAAAGCTTACTATTGGAAGCTAGGTAATTATAATTGTAATTATAATTGACAGTCTCTTGTAGTAATTGTAATTGTAACTGTAATTGAAATTCACATGAGTAATTGTAATTATAATTGCAATTTAAAGTTTTAATAATGTAATTGTAATTGTAATTGTAATTAAGATTTTGAATTGTAATTACTCCAACCCTGTATACAACTAGTATAGTTTTATCCACATTATAATACAGGGTGTAACACGAGTTTCTGCGAATACTTGTAGAGGTGAAAGTACAAGTTTGTTTAGTCGTGGGGTGAAATTCAAGTGCATGTGGCGGGGTGACCGTTACACCGGCTGGGCCGGTCGGGTTTTTTATGTCATAGAAACACTATATCAACTTACTCCACCTTACTGTAAGTGTGTGGCATTTTGTATATATTTTCTTCCTTTGGAAAATCACAGCATAATCAAAATTTATTTACAGTCACTGTCTTAACGTGAAATTTCAAACAGCAAATTTTCTGTTAGATAGCCTCACTACCGCCTTCCTGCCAGGGGAGGTGGGCAGCCTTTTATTTTATTTGTCACTAATTACAGACATGTTAACATTGTGTAATGTTTACCGGTAAATTCCTAATCTGTAATACCACTTGTCTGATCATGGGATACTGTAACACCCACAAATTTGCAGAAATGATGATTGAATAACACTACTTTTCACCATCGAACAATCTGCATAACTCGCTATCATTTCTACAAGTTTTGGGGTATAGCAATATTCTGCAATGAGACGAGTAGTATTGACTGAGAGGTAATTTACAGATAAATCTGACACAGTGTTAGAATGCCTGTAATTACTGACAAATAAAGTAATAGGCTATACTGGGACACCTTGCCTGCCTGAGGGAGGCTACCAGCAGATCAGCTGTTCGGAATTTCACACCAAGATTGACGGTAAATAAATCTCGATGGTACTGCATGATTTTGACAGACAAAAAAATCTCTGTTGAAAGTACCACACACTTACAGTAAGGTGGACATGGTGTTTCTATGAAATAAAACAATCGCTGTACCAGCCACATTTAAATTTCACCCCATGACTAAACAAAGCCTCAAAAGTCATATGAGTATAGAACATTTTCTACTTAGAATAACTTGTACTTTCGCCTCAAGAAGTATTCGCAGAAACTCGTGGTACACCCTGTATAATGAAGTAATGATATCAGTTTATGATATATTTAGTGTAGGTAAACATTAGAAACTTTGGCCACTCGAGTACTACCTTAGGTTTGGTTAGGATAGGTAAGGGTAGGTTAGGGTAGGTTAGGTTAGGTAATGAAACAAATGTATTGAACAACATAAATGTTTTGAAATCAAGAACAGCTTTTATTCAAATTGATTGTTTGTGAGATAAACAGAGAAAGGTGGGCAATAACCTAACCCTAGCCTGCCCTAACCTATCTTAACCTAACCTACCTAAAGGGGTCTAAAGGGGGTGTTTTTAGCTTGCTGGTCTAAAGGGGTGTTTTTTGCTTGATGGTGTTAATGGGGGGGTTAGCTTGTTGGTCTAAAAGGAGTGTTTTCAGCTTGTTGGTCTGAAGGGGGTTGTTTTTAGCTTGCTGGTCTAAAGGAATGCATTTAGTGTGCTGGTCTAAAGGGGGTGTTTTTAGCTGGATGGTCTAAAGGGGTGTTTTTAAGTTGCTGGTCTAAAGGGTATGTTTATCTTGCTGGTCTTAAGGGGATGTTTTTAGCTGGATGGTCTAAAGAGGGGTGTTTTTAACTTGCTGGTCTAAAGGGTATGTTTATCTTGCTGGTCTAAAGGAGATGTTTTTAGCTTGCTGGTCTAAAGGGTGTGTTTTTAACTTGCTGGTCTAAAGGGTGTGTATTATAATACATATATATACATTATCACCACAGGTATTGGTGTATAGGGTTTATGGTATTATTTAGCTGACTGTGTTATTTATCATAATGAACTCTTTCAGGTATGTGAGCTGCACTTTCGGCCAGAAGACATCGAATGCGAGACCTCCTTCTTCGACGAGAGGACTTTGACCAAAGTCCAAGCCAAGTTGAAGGTATGTTTATGATATTAAAACTGCAGTGTTTGGCTTGATTTAATCCAATGACCATAGACTTACTTTCCTCGGGTTAACTCAATAAAATAGGTAAGCAACTGTGGCAATCCAATTAGTGGCCACAGTGGCCCTGTGACCCAGGGTACTGACCAGAATCAGCTTCATCATAAGCTTAATTAATTATAATTGATGGTACAGGATAAGTGGCCACAGTGACGCTCACCTTAGCAAAGTAGGCCTACGAGTATGTCTCCATCAATATTTTTTTTACTCATACTATAAACTACTGTAAATATTTTTTTTTTTAATTTTATTAGCTGAACAAAAGTTTATATTATTGTGAGTATTCCTTGCTAGGTGTAGTTCTCTACTAACTGCTTGTATTGGTGTTGTGAATTATTTAATGTATTTAAACCAAGTAAACACACAGTTATCTGATTATTTTAAGAAATTTTGTAATTATAATAATTATTCATCTCTCCACAGCATCCAAGACTGCGACAGGGAGTTGTTCCCTCACAACTTCCCAACTGCCCCGCTTATCTCTCACCGTCACCAGTATCTGTGTGGGAATCACCTGATGATAGGAGATCCAGGATGGAAGAGATTGCAATTGAAGAAGCCCTTAAACAGAGTGTTGTTGACCATGAAGAACTGAAGGAGTGCAGAAAATTTAGAGATTTAGATGAACTGGTCAAAAAAATTAAAACATTTAGATAAGGACTGGAAGATTATTGAGAGAGAAGATTCAGTAGTGGTTTGCCATGTGACTGCCAACCCTGAGCCCAAAATTAAATGTTCAGTAACAATCAGCAATTCAAGTAGAGTAAAAGTATTTTTTGGAAGTGTTGAATTGGAAAAGCTAGGAAATTACAAAATCCCTTCAGAAATTAATAGCATTGACTCCCTGGAAGAAATTTTATGTAACCTTCAGGAATGTGACTTTGAACCAACATATGAGTAGCAGGCAGTACTTGTCCTACAGTCTCTAAATTCATATTTCTCCTACAATTACTCATTTCCATCTTGACACAACTGCAAGAAACAAGCACTAAGTACAGAGACAATTTGAAATTTATATGTGAACAGCTCCACCTTATGACAAAAAAGAGACTAAGTTATTCCCCTGAGTTCATAGTTTTCTCATCTCTTATGTATAACTGCTCCCCCCAAGGTTACAGATTACTCAGAAATGTTGGCTACTTGCTCCTCCCATGTTATTCAACCATGCGACTACTGTCTCTTTCTCTTAGCATGAGTCCAGTACCAGAACAACAAAATTGTCACTTCCTCTCTTACATAAAAAAGAAGTTAAAATTTTTAAACCAAAATTATATGACTGTTTCCCTGATGATTGATGAAATACACATTAAGCAATATTTTGATTACAAGGGAGGAAATGTTGTTGGTTCTGCTTTTAATTGTGATGAAGCTGCCAAGAGTGCTTTCGTTTTCATGATAAGTAGTGTGTGCTCAAACTTTAAAAATGTTATTCATATTTTGCCAGTTAGAACTTTAAAAACATAAATTCTTTTCACATTCATAAAGGACATTGTAATTGGCTTGGAAAAAATTGGATTCAGAGTGATATCCGTGGTGACAGACAATAACAGCATTAATAAGAAGGCCATGTCATTCTTTGCTAATACTCCACAACTTTCCATAGTATATCCTCACCCTTTATTGAAATCTAGACCTCTCTTTTTATTTTTGTTTGATGCTGTACACTTACTGAAATGTATTCGGAAAAACTGGCTTGGCCAAAGAGATAGTGAAAAAACTATGAAATTTCCATATTTTCCGATTGATGGCTTTAGTCATACAAAAGAAACTTGTACTGCACCCTTCAACACACTAAAGAAACTTCATTCTTTGGAAGCCAATTCACTCCTAAAACATGCATACAAACTTAATCTCAAGTCGTTGTGTCCCTCCAATTTAGAAAAACAAAATGTCACATTGGCTCTACGAATATTCAGCGATTATGTCACCGAAGCCCTGAGGTCTGTCGGAAAAAAGTACAGCTTGCCTTCTTTTGAAGATGTTGCAAATTACATCTCAATAATCAACACTTGGTGGACAATAATGAATGTAAATTCCCCATGTAAAGGTAAGCGCCTCAACAACAAGTATGCGAGTCCACTAACAAATAATTCAAGTGATGAAAGTTTTGCGTTGCTTAACAAATTTTCTATTTGGTTAGACCACTGGGATTCCATGACAGAAATCAGGGGAAAATTAACCAGAGAAACTTTTACAGCTTTAAAACACACTACTAATGCGATTATGGAATTAACCAGTTACTGCATTAAGGAGTTAAATATGAATTTTATATTAACATCAAAATTTCAGACAAATCAGTTAGAGTTTAGGTTTAGCCAATACCGCCAACTTGCTGGGTGCAACTATAAGATATCTGTCAGGCAAATATTTGAGTGGAAAAAAAATCTGGTCTGTTTTAAGTTTACCCTTCAAAAACAAGAACATAACACTGTCAGAATTTAAAGAATTTGTATGGGACAATGCTGATGTAAATTTCATTTCCGATGAAGAAATGTTCCATATTGATGTAACAGAAGATGATGTTGAAAAAAGTATGGATGTTCTTTCAGTTTTAACATATTTGGCAGGTTACTGTTGTTTTTCTGTTTTAAAGAAAATTAAGTGTGCTTCTTGTAAAACTATTTTAACTATCAATAGCTCTATTGAGAATCTACCAAACTATCATTATATTCAAGGTATTAGCAGAGGTGCATTGCTTTATCCTGATGAATATGTTGTAAATATCATCATGTACAACTACATAGTAATCAAGAAGCTTACAGAAATGCCAGATTTTTGTCATTCATTGAAACAAAGAGCTGTGGTAACAGAGGTAACGCTGAATGTTTTGGCAGAAAATGATGCTTTACTCCCACTCGAGAGTTGTCAGAATAATCACAGTATTGAAAAAGTAGAGAAACTATTAGTCTGGGCTTCAACAAATTCCCTTCTTAATAATTATTGTGCCAAGGAAAATGATCAACTGGATGAAAATAAAAATCAAGGGAAGAAGAGGAAGATGCAAACACTATTGTAAGGATTGTTATACACACACACACACACACACACACACACACACACACACACACACACACACACACACACACACACTGCGTAGTGTAGTGGTTAGCATGCTCGACTCTGTCGAGAGGGCCGGGTTCGAGTCCCGGCGGCGAGGCAAATGGGCAAGCCTCTTAATGTGTGGCCCCTGTTCACCTAGCAGTAAATAGGTACGGGATGTAACTCGAGGGGTTGTGACCTCGCTTTCCCGGTGTGTGGAGTGTGTTGTGGTCTCAGTCCTACCCGAAGATCGGTCTATGAGCTCTGAGCTCGCTCCGTAATGGGGAAGACTGGCTGGGTGACCAGCAGGCAACCGAGGTGAATTACACATTATTTATTTCCATAATCTATTTTACTGTGTTTGCTGTATATGATGTATAATGATTAATTTGTAATCAATAAATATGAATTACTATTACTATGTATATCTGTTATCCTGGATCATATTAGGCTGTGTGTGAAAAGAAATTATATAATTACATATGAAGAAATAAGTTCAAGAACTAAATGAAAAAGTGCATTAAGAAATAAAAGCCTATATCTTCTTAATAATTATTGTGCCAAGGATGCTGGATGAAAATAAAAATCAAGGGAAGAACAGAAGGATGCAAATACTATTGTAAGAATTGTTATATTATATTATATATATATATATATATATATATATATATATATATATATATATATATATATATATATATATATATATATATATATATATACACACACACACACACACACACACACACACACACACACACAACTTATTTATTTTCATAAACTACTTTACTGTGTTGTCAATAATTAAATAGTATTGTTTGCTGTATATGATTACTGTGTTGTCAATAAATATGAATATGTATACCTGTTATCCTGGATCATTATGAAAAAAAAATTATATCATAACTTACATATGAAAAAATAAGTTCAAGAACTAAATGAAAAAGTGCATGAAGAAATAGTTCAAAACCTATACAAAAAATTGTACTAAAATTTTTGAAATTAATAAAAAAAAAATCTAAGTAAAATTTGTTTCAGGTAAAATAATGCAAAATATCATCATACATTTATATTATAAGACAAAAGAGATAGATCATCGATAAAAACATAGAAATGATGGAAAATTTGTGGGAAAAAAGATGAGCAGAGTGGCGCGGCGATGGCCTACTTGTGCTGACGTCACATCTGATCCCTCAGGCCTGTATACGAAGGCCGTGGCCTTTCCCGCTGTACAAAAAAAAAAAAAAAAAAGCCAGTGGGCGGAGCTTACGAGGCGGTGGCCAAGCTTACGATCGTAACTTAAGGGAGATTTACACGGTCGAACGGCTCGTTGAGCCCAGTTCGACAACTACATGTTTGAAGTGATGTTTGAGCGTGTGAATGGGGTATTTGGTTGTTGAGCGCGCTCAGCGAACGGCTCGATGAAAGTCAGGCTCATCTTGACTTTTGTGGCGGGCTTCATTGTCCAACGAACGGTTTGAGCGTGTGAATGGGTGTCGAGCATTGAACCTCAGTTGTGCTTCAAACCTACTAGAGGAAATATTAGCGAAAGAAGGAATAATGGCTGCCATTAATGAAAAGAGGAATGAGAAGGAAGTCATACTTGAATTCATACATACATATCGGGATCATCCAGCGTTATGGAAAGTTAAATCAAAAGACTATTCGAATAAAGTAGCCAGAAACAAAGGGCTGACACGACTCAGTAGATCAATGTACGTGTTTTCATCCATATGTAAATAATTACGCCAGTCATCTGGCTCTAATTTCAAATCAACATGCAAGTTGGTGTGAAAATTTATCTCTTTTTAGTAGCCAGTCCTTCGTCCACTTTGATCTTTTTTTCCTTCTTAGTGCCACTGCTAAAGCAATGGCTATCAAATCGTCCTGATCGAGGACATTTTGACGTTGTTTCAACATGAGGCACACTGAGGCTCAATGTACTGTCTGAAAGCTCTTTGAGCTGTTCGACAAGCAGATTCAACAACCGGGCTCGACGAGCCATTCGACCATGTAAACCCCCCTTTACACCCAAAACATTGCCCTCTCCCGTGTTCAGCAATGGGAAATTGCCGCTTTATTTCTCATTACTAGAGGAAAATTAAGAAAGAACTGATGGTTTAAATTATGTAAACCACATTATAGTTTCCTAAGTAAGTCATGTAGAACTGTTATTAACGATGTTAATGTGAAATAGCTACAATATTGAAAAATACAGCAGGACGTTTCCGGGAGAAATTATTGCAAAAGAATTACTTTTTCTCGAGAAGTTTAATGCATGACAAGGAACAAATAGTGAAGTAAATTTTCAGTTATTGATGCTTTTTCAAACGCACAATGACATGAAATCACACATCATTCTAAATAAAAGCTATAAAGAGAGAGAGAGAGAGAGAGAGAGAGAGAGAATTTTGACGTGTTAAGTAATTGCTTTACCAAGAAAAATCAACCTTCAGGCCAAGTTTCACCTGGTATACAGTTTATTTATCCTTAATTTAAATGCACATGTATACGTACATGTTTACATCTACATGCACATGTACATTCACATTTGTATATGACCTTTTTAAGTCATACGTTTGCCCCAAAGACACCTTCCCACCTTTCACCCAAGTCCACCATAGCTGGAAAACACTGTATTATCTCATTTAAATGTATGATTTACCGTCTAAATCTTCGTGGCACAGTATGCCACGACTATTGCGAGTCTATTAAGGTCACATATATATGGTAGGCAGCCTCGAAACATGGACATAAGAAAATAAGGAGTGTAATAACTCGGGCGTTCCCATGTATTGCCAATGGGCGGTCGGCAATGTTTTGGGTGTAAGGAGGAGGGGTGGTGGTAGGAGCAGCAGCGAAGCAATAGGCTTCACTTTTGTGACGTCACACAGCCTCCTTATAATCTAACCTCCTTGATACGAAGCCATCCCAACTTTGCTCCGCTAATCCTGGGCAAGTTCCAGCTATCTGGAGCGGATGTTCCTCGTTCCGCGTATCATAGGCCAGTGTGATAGCCCCTTAAGATCTATTTTATTGAGTCTTCCACTCTGAACTTTAAATTTAGCTATTTGAACGACATGAAGAACGGAGAAAGGGACTGGAAACCCCTTTCCATTGCATCATTGCAGATACATTATCTTAGGCATTTTAGACAGATAAAGAAATTAAATAGACTTAAAATAGGATGAGAAAAAATGCAATAAAAGAGGAAAAATAAAAATACAAACAAATGCGGAAAAAATAGATTTCAAAATAAAAAAAAGCGAAATATTAAGAATGAAGAAAAAACTTAGAAAAGATAGAAATTATGCAATATTGAACATCAGTACCTCTAGAAATGCTCATCAGGTATGTCATTTGGAAACCACAAGAAAAAAAATGTTCAGAATCTGAATGTAACTTGATAACGTTCAAGAAATTTTATGAAAAATTTTATTTTTTATTTACATAGATAACAAAATTTGATGCAGCGCATTACAGAGAACTTGATATATGGGAAGGCAAGGAAATGGCATTGCTTACTAAAACAATAACTACAATAATAATAATGATAATAATAATAATAATAATAATAATAATAATAATAATAGTGATAATAATGATAATAATAATGGTAATGATAATAATAATAATAATAATAATAATAATAATAGTAATAATAATAATGATAATAATGATGATAATAATAATGATAATTATAACAATAATAATAATAATAATGATAAAAATAATAATAATAGTAATAATAATAATAATAATAATAATAATGATAATAATAATAATAATAATAATAATAATAATAATAATAATTATTATTATTATTATTATTATCATTATTATTATTATTATTATTATTAATGATAATGATAATAATAATAATAATAATAATAATAATAATAATAATAATAGTAATTTTAATAATAATAATAATAATAGTAACTAATAACAAAACTAATAAAAACAACAATGATGATGAATTAATTCATGTAAAGATGTGCATGTGATAGTTCGCCATAATCACCGCGGTCGTTTCTTTGTCATTCTTATCGCCACCGGGATGTATTGCGATGTGGCCAATTAAGTGACTCGTTCCCAGCCAACAAGTCTGTAGAAGTACAAAAATATTGCTATTATGGAGCTCTCTCTCTCTCTCTCTCTCTCTCTCTCTCTCTCTCTCTCTCTCTCTCTCTCTCTCTCTCTCTCAAGTGGTTTTCAGTTTATAATGATTGATTGATAAAAGTAACTATCATTGTAACTTTTTTTTCTTGCTAGATGAGATGCCCTTTCTGTCATCTTTGTTATTAATGTATTCCCATAGGTTTGAAATATAATTTGTATACGAAGATGCAGATGCCAGCGAACAAACGGTAAATTCGGCGCCAAAATATGATAAGGCACAAAAGAACAACGCACATGTATCTGATAAACTGATAGAGAAAGAAAGAAAAATATTTGGAAAACTACTCTTTGTCTTTTTTCCCAACTTGTGCATACCTAAAGAGTAGCTAAATTTATGGAATAACACGCACGCACGCACGCACGCACACACACACACACACACACACACACACACACACACACACACACACACACACACACACACACACACACACAGCGGAGTGCCACAGGGGTCAGTATTGGCGCCAATACTGACCCCTCTCATATATATAAACTACATGCCAGAGGGAGTGAACAGCTACATAAATCTGTTTGCGGACGATGCGAAACTGTGCAGAGTCATAGAACAAAAAGAGGATTGTGAAATACTGCAGGAAGATTTAAACAAGATCTGGAAATGGAGTAAAAAATGGGAGATGGAATTCAATGTGGACAAAAGCCATGTCATGGAAATGGGAAAAGTGAAAGACGACCCGTGGGAATCTATAAGATTGGAGATGGCGTAGAACTAGAAAAAGTAAAAAATGAAAAGGACTTGAGAGTGACGATGGAAGAAAACAATCAACCAGTAAGCCATATTGATAGAATTTTCAGAGACATATAATTTGCTAAGGAATATTGGATTAGCATTTCACTACATGGACAAATAAATGGTGAAGAAATTGATAAGTACTATAATAAGACCCAGATTGGAATATGCAGGAGTTGTGTGGACACACATGAGGAAATTGGACAGACTACAAAAAAGGCTTCAAGAATGGTTCCAGAAGTTAAAGGGATGACATATGAGGAGAGACTAAAAGCTATGGATCTACCAACCCTGGAACAGAGAAGAGAGAGAGGGGATCTGATACAAGTTTATAAATTGATTAACGGAATGGATCAAGTGGATAATGAGAAACTAATCCTGAGAGAAGAATATGACATTAGAAGCACAAGATCGCATAGTAAGAAACTGAGGAAGGGAAGATGTCTGAGAGATGTTAAAAAATATAGTTTCCCGCACAGATGTGTTGAGACTTGGAACAGTTTGAGTGAGGAAGTGGTGTCAGCAACGAGTGTGCATAGTTTTAAAGAAAAATTGGATAAGTGTAGATATGGAGACGGGGTCACACGAGCATAAAGCCCAGGCCCTGTAAAACTACAACTAGGTAAATAAATACACACACACACACACACACACACACACACACACACACACACACACACACACACACACACACAGATTACCTTTTATTGTGTCGGCTGGCAGGCAAGCTGAAGGAAAGATGAAGTGGTTATTCGGTTCACTGGCTAAGTATAGTAAAATCTTCAGGTGAGGGATGAATGGGAAGCAGAGTGACGGTATGCGAGAGGTTGATACAGGGCAGATTGAATGGCTGACTGGTTGGCCGGCGCTGAGTGAGCTAGTTGCTGCCATATAGATTGATAAAAAGTTCAAAATGTGCTATTGGAGGTTGGTCGCTTCGTCGTTTTGGTATAGCCTAGTGCTTAAAGTGCTGGTTAGATGTTGTAATTGACTCACTTTACACCCACCCACACACACACACACACACACACACACACACACACACACACACACACTCAAAGTTTATATGGTCATATCAGAATTTAAATGGAATGAAGATTTTAATGATAAAAATCAGAAACGTACTCCAATCTCTCTCTCTCTCTCTCTCTCTCTCTCTCTCTCTCTCTCTCTCTCTCTCTCTCTCTCTCTCTCTATTTATTTGATTCAATAAAAAATCTCATTGGGCGCGAGCTGGACGTCCGCCTCACTAATCTCCCATAGTGCCTTCGCCAGGCTGCTGTCCCTCGCCAGCCATGAGGCGGTGGCCTCCTGCAAGGGAACATAGAGGGGAAGGACAATGTTGGAAATATTCATGGAAAGATTGGACGAAAAAATAATGAGTAAGGAATTTATTGTCTAAAAGAATACTTTCAATAAATTTATCGGTATATTTTTAGATAACTATATATATATATATATATATATATATATATATATATATATATATATATATATATATATATATATATATATATATATATATATATATATATATATATATATATATATATATATATATATATATATATATATATATATATATATATATATATATATATATATATATATATATATATTAGACAAAAGAGGGGTAAGGAATAGTCAGATAGCTGGTAACGTGATTGCTGATTGAGTGTGTGTGTGTGTGTGTGTGTGTGTGTGTGTGTGTGTGTGTGTGTGTGTGTGTTCTTACCTTGCACTCATCAAAGTATTTCCCCGTCACGCCTTCCACTTCCTCCGACACTGCCAGGTGAATGGTGGTCTGGGCGCCCAGCTTATTGTCCTGTGAGTGGAGGGCAATGTAAGGCTGAGTCTCTATGACAAACATTAAAAGCAAGATCAAATACAAGAACAGATAAAAATAAAAGTTGGTAAGTAGTTGCCTCACCTTGCCGAATAATCTAAGCACGAGATTGCCGAAAAATAGGAAAAGTTTGCGGAACCATGTAACTGCCAAATCGTCTCGCGCGAAGAACTCTGACCCGACAGTGCCAGGGTGGAGGGAGTTAACGGTGACTCCTGCAGACAGAGAGGAGAATAAATATCTTCTTAAGTTGCGTTTACATCTCTCTCTCTCTCTCTCTCTCTCTCTCTCTCTCTCTCTCTCTCTCTCTCTCTCTCTCTCTCTCTCTCTCTCTCTCTCTCTCTCTCTCACACACACACACACACACACACAATTGAAAGAAAAATAATTACAGATCCTTTCCCAGACAGGTGTTTACACTCACCCGAGCCATGCAGTTTGTCGGCCAGCTCGAGGGAGAAGAGAATATTGCACAGTTTACTTTGCGCGTACGCTTCAAGAGTGCCGTAGCTCCTCTTCTCGAAATTGAGATCCATCAAGTTGATATTCCACGTAAAGAAGTGTGCGACTGAAGACACGTTGATGATGCGGCTAGGCGCACTCTGCTTCAGGCGCTCTGGGAAGAACACAGCAGTAAGAACCTAAAGTAATACTGAGTATACAAAAAAAATAAATAAATAAAAATAAAATAAATTCTACAGTTCTTTAGATTCAATATGAAATTCAATACACGGGTGTAAGAGAGTGGTTTACAGCTACAGAAGGAACAAGTGAATGAAGGAGAACATTCCTGTGGGGATAAACATAGTTCCCTTTCATTTCATCACAACAGCTGTGGTGGTGAACAGAAAATCAAATAATCTAACTAACTAGGTTTCTAAGAGAGGTCGTCCCGCTATTTACCTACACTTTTGAATATGTCTGTGTATACTGGTATATACGGGTACAAGTCACAACCCTACTGTTACTTCAATATAGCACAAAACAGATACAGGATAAAGTCAGGTACTCGAGCAGTTTCCTTACTTACTGAGAAGCAAGTTGGTCAGCAGGAAGTGACCATAGTGATTGGTAGCCATGGTCAGCTCTAGGCCGTCACCAGTCACTTCCCGCATCTGTTTGCCTGCGATACCTGCGTTGTTCACCTGCAGGAAGGATAATGTCCATGAAACGATACGGTGATGAGAGTTTTAGATTAATGTATGGGAAAGAATATCTGAGTATTTGTGAATAAGTGTTGGGATGGAGAACATTACTCGGCCCTGCACTGTAAATAGTAAAGGATCCACATTTGTGGGGTAGCGCGTGCAGAAAGGAAAGAGAGACCGTGAGAGAAAGGAAGATATGGATAGAATGATCTAGAAAGAAAAAAAAGGTAACCTACTAAAATATGGATGGTGTCCTCTGTCTGCAGTATTTCCTTCGCGAAGCGCCTGACGGAGGAGAGATCTGAGGTGTCCAGCAGACGAACCACCACTTTCCTGTTGCCTGTTTCCGAGATGATGTGGTCTGTCGGGGAGGGTAAGGAGACTTTTAGAGGATGTCAGATGTGGCACACACACACACACACACACACACACACACTTTACTGCTTGCTTGTTCATGGATGCTCGTAATGTCTTTGCTTCTCTCTCTTGGCAGACCGGATTTCTGTGTGATGAGCAAAGCGAAGTTACTGTTCTTGAATAAGAGCATGCAGGAGATATGGTGTGTGAAAGACCTAAGCGTTTTCATTTTTAAATTTATTTTCATATGGTTCATAGAAATTCGAAAGTACTTTCTTTCTATCGATCCAGCCTTCCATCCATCTATCTATGTATCTTTCTATTTATCTATCTATCTATCTATCTATCTATCTATCTATTTATCTATCTATCTATCTATCTATCTATCCACTAAGCTTGTTATCTACCTGTCTGTTTGTTTGTCTATTTGTATGTTTGTTTTTCTATCTGTCTGTCTATCTATCTGTTTAATTTGTCTGTCTGTCTGTCTGTCACTCTATCTGTTTGGTTTTCTTTCAGTCTATGCATCCATCAGTCCATCTGTAAGTCTGCCTTGCAAAATCATCACTGATATAACCCACTCATAGATCCCCCGTCGTCCTCCACTCAGAAAGATTAGTGAAATATCTTCTTCCTCATGTAAGTCACGAACAAGGCGTTCAATCTGCTTTTTACTTTTCCTGGGTTTAAAAATTCAGTTAATGACGACTATGATTCATCAGTCTTCTCTGTTAGGATTAAAAAAAATAATTCCAGCTGTTGACGGACCAAGGAGGGACTGGCTGCTGACTGACTGACCGGGGAGGAACTGGCTGCTGACTGACTGACCGGGGAGGGACTGGCTGCTGACTGACTGACCGGGGAGGGGCTGGCTGCTGACTGACGGACCAGGGAGGGACTGGCTGCTGGCTGACTGGGGAGGGACTGGCTGCTGACTGACTGACCGGGGAGGGACTGGCTGCTGACTGACTGATCGGGGAGGGACTGGCTGCTGACTGACTGACCGGGGAGGGACTGGCTGCTGACTGACTGACCGGAGAGGGACTGGCTTCTGACTGACTGACCGGGGAGACTCTGGCTGCTGACTGACTGACCGGGGAGGGGCTGGCTGCTGACTGACGGACCAGGGAGGGACTGGCTGCTGGCTGACTGGGGAGGGACTGGCTGCTGACTGACTGACCGGGGAGGGACTTGCTGCTGACTGACCGACTAGGGAGGGACTGGCTGCTGGCTGATCACGGAGGGACTGGCTGCTGACTGACTGGGCGGGGAGCGACTGGCTGCTGGCTGACTGACCAGGGAGGGACTGGCTGCTGACTGATTGACCGGTGAGGGACAGGCTGCTGACTGACTGACCAGGGAGGAAGTGGCTGCTGACTGGCTGGCCAGGGAGCGACTGGCTGCTGACTGACTGACCAGGGAGAGACTGGCTGCTGACTGACTGATAAGGGAGGGACTGGTTGCTGGCTGACTGACCGGGGAGGGTGACCGGGGAGAGAGTGGCTGTTCACTGACTGACCAGGGACTGGTTGCTGACTGACCGGGGAGGGACTGGCTGCTGACTGACGAACCGAGGAGAGATTGGCTGTTGACTGACCGGGGTGGGACTGGCTGCTGGCTGACTGGGCGGGGAGCGACTGGCTGCTGACTGACTGACAGGGGAGGGACTGGCTGCTGACTGACTGAGTGAGGAGCGACTGGTTGTTGACTGACTGGGCGGGGAGGGACTGCTGGCTGTTGACTGACTGGTCAGGGAGCGAATGGCTGCTGACTCACTGGTCGGGGAGGGACTGGCTGCTGACTGGCTGGGGAGGGACCGGCTGCTGATTGACTTGTGGAAGGAGGGACTGGCTGCTGACTGACTGACCGGGGAGGGGCTGGCTGCTGACTGACGGACCAGGGAGGGACTGGCTGCTGACTGACGGACCGGGAAGGTACTGGCTGCTGGCTGACTGGGGAGGGACTGGCTGCTGACTGACTGCTGCTGACTGACCGACTGGGAGGACTAGCTGCTGGCTGATCACGGAGGGACTGGACTGACTGGGCGGGGAGCGACTGGCTGACTGACCGGGGAGGGACTGGCTGCTGACTGATGGCTGGCTGCTCTGACCAGGGAGGACTGGCTGCTGACTGACCTGGCTGCTGACTGACTGGGAGGGACTGGTTGACTGACTGGGAGGGACTGCTGACTGACCGGGGAGGGACCGGGGAGACTGGGGACTGGTTGCTGACTGACTGCTGACTGACCGGGGAGGGACTGGCTGCTGACTGACGAACCGAGGAGAGATTGGCTGTTGACTGACCGGGATGGGACTGGCTGCTGGCTGACTGGGCGGGGAGCGACTGGCTGCTGACTGACTGACAGGGGAGGGACTGGCTGCTGACTGACTGGGTGAGGAGCGACTGGTTGTTGACTGACTGGGCGGGGAGGGACTGCTGGCTGCTGACTGACTGGTCAGGGAGCGAATGGCTGCTGACTCACTGGTCGGGAGGGACTGGCTGCTGACTGGCTGGGGAGGGACCGGCTGCTGATTGACTTGTGGAAGGAGGGACTGGCTGCTGACTGACTGACCGGGGAAGGACCGGCTGCTGCCTGACTGGCCAGGGAGGGACTGGCTGCTGACTGACTGGGCGGTGAGCGACTGGCTGCTGATTGACTGGAAGGGAAGGGACTGGCTGCTGATTGCCTTGTGGGGGAGGGACTGGCTGCTGACTGACTGGCCGGGGAGCAACTGTCTGCTGACTGACTGGCCGGGGAGGGACTGGCTGTTGACTGAACCAAAGACAATAATCACTTATCGTATAATCTATAAGGAATTCATAACTTATTTAATGGGTGACTTGCGCAAAGCATCTCAAGAAGTTTTATCACCAAAATACAAAAGGAGATGAAACCGTGTCATATGCACCCTGTCGTAGACCTAAAAGGGACCGCTTCACGGGTTCGGTCTCTTGAGTCTGCAACAAGTGGTTCATGCTGGCCATTATTTCACAGAAGACAGAAACGGAACCTCAAGTGTCCCACCATTAAGCGCATTATAACGCAAATCAACACATACACGCTAGTATCAGTCTCCATTTATCTATAGTGATTCATAAGAGGCTCAATTAAATAACTTTGAAAGAAAAGGAAGAAAAGGAGAGTCAATCCTCACCGGCCACCATCTGTGCTTTCTTCAGATTTCTGCAGGCGAGAATCACCCGTGCCCCGCGCCTTGCCAGATCCTTAGCAGTCTCCATCCCGATGCCTGCAAACACAGAGACGTTTATCAAGTGACACAATTTCCTTTGATTATTAGCCACTCTGAGACGTCTCTTCTTGTTCTGCAACCACCCCCAAACATTGCGCTACGTGGAAAATGCAAAAATTACTCATTTTGTCCCATTCTTTCTTGTAGATGCTGTTACGAGTCCATACACTGCATATGACACTGTGAATTGTTGCTTATCGTGATGAAAAAATCAAACCATAGTAAACACCAATGCTGGAAATAAAGGAAAGGAGGACAGGGTGAGGTAATAAGTGGAGTGGCTGGCCAGGTGAGATGGGATGATGAGTGGTAATGGCAATGACGTGATTCAAGCTTACTGCTGCAAGAATGGGTGGGTGGAAGAGACGAATGTTAATTGGGTGAGATGATAAATAAGAAAACTTGTGGAAATCATTCCTCGCTTTCTTCGTCTGATATTTACTGTCCACACTTCTACCACCACCTCCTTCAAGAGAAAATCTGTACCTACTTCTAGAAATAAAAACACCAAGCATCAAAGTACAATCCACAGACAGACATTTGTCAAGGAACTCACCTGCTGACGCCCCTGTGACGATAGCAGTCATTCCGGCCAAACTGCGAGTGGAGGTGCAGCGACCCGCCCTACGAAGATACACCATCCTGGCCATCATCATCAGCAAAGCCGCTACCGTCGGTAAAAACATGGCGTCAGTGTATCGATGTCACGTACTTTCTCGAACAAATGACTTTAGAGGACAAGAGGAGGACTGTGGAATGCTAGTGAGTGGGACGGAGGGGTATAAGTAGGTAAAGTGGTAGTAAAAATGAAGATGGGTACGTAATGGGCTGTGAGGGTGAAGGGCAAAGGGTGTGGACATGAGAAGGGCAAAGGGATGGCGGTGCGTGTTTCACCGTCCAACCTGAGAAGGAGACTGAAGCTGGTAATGAAAGTGCACGGTAGGGATGATGGTAAGCAGGATTTGAGGAATTGGAGAGGTAAGAGGTGAAGAGAGAGAGAGAGAGAGAGAGAGAGAGAGAGAGAGAGAGAGAGAGAGAGAGAGAGAGAGAAGGAAAAAAGTAAATATGTTATGTACGTATACATAAGCCTCCCGACCAACTCATGTCCCCTCATCGCCTTACCATTTCTTTGTCAGTTAAAATGGACTCTGCTCCGCTAAGAAATACACTCCCTGGCCGCATTTCAGATCTGTCACACGTGCATTACCGCTACATTGCTACTTGAAATCGTGCAATTCTATATAAAAAGAAGTATATATCGTACAGTTTATTCCTTTGCAGTGTAAGGGAGGAGATTACTTTTATGTGATATAGCTATCAGTGCACACACACACACACACACACACACGCACACACACACACACACACACACACACACACACACACACACACACACACACACACACACACACACACACACACACACACACACACACATCTCCCTCCGCATCATGCAAATTCTCTATGTGAAGGTTCGGTCACGCTCATTTTCATTATTTATGTATACATTCATCTATCTTTTTATGTATTTCTAGAAAGTGTCTGATACTCTTACGACAATTTTGTGAAGTTTTCCTCTGACTTTTTTTTTTTTTCTATTCGCTTCCTCATAAAGCTGATTTAATTTTGTATATTCAATATTTTTTTAAATAAATTAGATATTTAGTGCATTTTAGCGCTATAATTTCCTCCTCTCTCACGGATGATTATCAACCATGCATCAATATGGGAAATGGTAAATCAGGCACGAAGAATTCAGTACTACGAGTAGCAAATTTGGAGATGTAATTGTCAGATCAGTGTTAACTTTACGATCCTGGAAAAGGGAAAACAAATTTCTATATGGTATTTTCCTCGAAGTGTGTATGTGAGTATGTGTGTTTATGTGTATGTGTGTCTGCGTGCGCGCGTTGTGTTGTACAGGGTTCGAGCGAGGCTCACATAGTGTCTTGTCTCCATATCTCCATATATCTAATTTTTCTTTAAAGCTATGCACATTATGTGTTATAACACTAACAACTTCATCACTCAATGCATTACACTTTTCCACCACTCTATGTAGAAAACTGTATTTTCAAATATCCTTCTCACACTGCCTCTTCCTAATTTTCTTTGCATGTCCTCTTGTCCTTCCAGCTTCCTCTGTCACAAGCACCACGTCTTTCTTCTCTACCTTTTCAATGCCATTAACTATTTTATACAATGTTATTAGGTCTCCTCTTTCTATTCTATCTTGTAAGATTGGCAGTCCCATTTCCTTTAGCCTTTCTTCATATGCTAGGTCCTTTAGTTCCGGCACCATCTTTGTAGCTATCTTCTGGATCAGTTTTAATCTTCTTATATCCTTTTTCAAGCTCGGCGACAACACTATTGTTGCATATTCCAACTTTGGAAGTATCATGCTCGTAATATTTTTTTCCATCATATCTTTGTCCAAGTACTGAAATGCCACTCTAATATTAGTCAACATTTTATACGTTAATCCAAAGATCTTACTTATGTGTTTTTCGGGGTTCAGATTTTCCTGTATAACCACTCCCAGATCTTTTTCCTCTCTAGTCTTCATTATTTGTTCCTCTCCCATCAAATAGTTCCATACCGGTCTTCTCTTACTTTTTTCCTAATTCCATTACGTGACATTTCTTGACATTGAATTCTAACTTCCACTTCTTATTCCACTCATAAATGTTTTTTATATCTTCCTGCAGCAGCAAACAGTCCTCTTGGGTTCTGATAACTCATAGCAATTTAGCATCATCAGCGAACAAATTACTATAACTGGTCACTCCATTCTGTATGTCGTTTACATATACCTGGAACATAATGGGAGCTAACACTGACCCTTGTGACACTCCACTTTACTCCAGGATGAGTATATATTTCTAATCACAGTTCTCATCTCTCTGTCCTTTAAGTAATCCCTTATCCAATCTAATATAGTTCCTCTCGGTCCTCCTATGTTCTCTAACTTCCAAAGTAGTCTGCTATGAGGAACTTTATCAAAAGCCTTTTTTATATCTAGGTACACAGTGTCCACCCATCCAGTCCTTCTATAACTCTTGAGTAGAAACTTAGTAGATTTGACACACATGATCATCCTGTCCTGAACCCAAATTGTCTGTTCGATATAACATGTTTTTCTTCTAGATATTCAACTCATTTCTCCTTGATAACTAATTCACCTATCTTCCCCACAACATTTGTAAGTGACACCGGTCTGTAATTTAATGGCTCAGTTGACTTTCCTGTTTTGAATATTGAGATTATGTTGACTCTTTTCCATTCCAGTGTGTGTGTGTTTCACTGTTTGATCTGCTGCAGTCTCTGACGAGACAGCCAGACGTTACCCTACGGAGCGAGCTCAGAGCTCATTATTTCCGATCTTCGGATAGGCCTGAGACCAGGCAGGTGTGTGTGTGTGTGTGTGTGTGTGTGTGTGTGTGTGTGTGTAATTCACCACGGTCGTCTGCTGGTCACCCAGCCAGTTTTTCCCATTACGGAGCGAGCTCAGAGCTCATAGACCGATCTTCGGGTAGGACTGAGACCACAACACACTCCACACACCGGGAAAGCGAGGCCACAACCCCTCGAGTTACATCCCGTACCTATATACTGCTAGGTGAACAGGGGCCACACATTAAGAGGCTTGCCCATTTGCCTCGCCGCCCCGGGACTCGAACCCGGCCCTCTCGATTGTGAGTCGAGCGTGCTAACCACTACACTACGCGGTGTGTGTGTGTGTGTGTGTGTGTGTGTGTGTGTGTGTGTGTGTTGCAATTTGTTTTGGAGAGTCAACATGACAGAAATTTTAGTAATGCGTTGATCTCGTCCTCACCACCAGAATCACGCACCGCTTCCACTACTACCACTAAAAAAAAGCACCACTGCCGCCACCATCATCACCACCACCATCACCATCCCTGCCACCACAAGCAAAGCTGCTGCCACCACCACCACCACCAGTACTATCTATCCCTGCCACCATAAGCACCACTGCCACCTCCACCACCACCATCAATTCCACCACTACCACTGCCATCCCTACCACCACAAGCACCACCATCACCACTGCCATCCCTACTACCACAAGCACCACCACCACCACCATCACCACCACTGCCATCCCTACCACCACAAGCACCACCATCACCACCACAAGCGCTACATCCATCCCCGCCACCACAAACATCACTGTCACCACCACCACCACCATCATCACCACCACCTCCTTAACCAGCATAACCGCCATAATCATTAAGTATCTCAACCGCCATCACAGTCTAATAACTATATTTTTTATTTGTATAGACGTTTGACACTTACATCACCACCACCATCACCACTACGTAGTACTTATAGTACCACTATTGGTACTACTGCTGTTGCTGCTCCTCCTTTTCTTCCTGCTGTTGGTTCTGCTGCTTCTGCTGCTGCTATATTCCTTACGAAACGAAACTGAAGCTTCCAAGTTTGCAGAGAGGTGTAAGTTAAGAGGGGATCTGACAAATGTCTTTAAATAGAACGGGGAATGTAAAAAGAATGACATTAGTAAATTTCTAAGGATCAGTAATCAGGATAGAAAAACATTATTTCAAGCTTGGAAAGACAATTTCAAGAAAGAGATAGGGAGGAAATGATTATCATAATGATGTATGAATGGAATGTTTTCTAATACTGCTACTGCTACTCTTCTAGCTGCTGTTGCTGGTGATATTGGTGGTGATATTGCTATTATAGCACTAGTAGTAGTGGCAGTTGTAATATGTAGTAACAGTATCGCTACATTGTTAACCTACGACGCTAATGAATCATAAGACTATAAAACCTCTACTTGATAGTAGTATAAAATAAATGAATATATATATATATATATATATATATATATATATATATATATATATATATATATATATATATATATATATATATATATATATATATATATATATATATATATATATATATATATATATATATATATATATATATATATATATATATATATATATATATATATATATATATATATATATATATATATATATATATATATATATATATATATATATATATATATATATATATATATATATATATATATATATATATATATATATATATATATATATATATATATATATATATATATATATATATATATATATATATATATATATATATATATATATATATATATATATATATATATATATATATATATATATATATATATATATATATATATATATATATATATATATATATATATATATATATATATATATATATATATATAGAGAGAGAGAGAGAGAGAGAGAGAGAGAGAGAGAGAGAGAGAGAGAGAGAGAGAGAGAGAGAGAGTAAACACCCGATTATCCGAAAGCGGATTATCCGAAAAACGGGATTATAAGAAATCAATTTGGATAATGCAATTAAAATTTGTATTTTTTATCTATACCAAAACGTTCCAAAACATAAAAAAATTAAAACAAATAAAAATAACTACATATGTGCTATTAATACATTATTAAAACTATCCCATGAACTTTTCTTTTCTTCATATTTGGTGTTTGTAATTAGGCGAATATGCATTATGAGTGATTGGCATCCCTAGTTAACCTTGTTTGCCTACTCATGGTGAAAGGATTCATTCGGTTCGTGTATTTCTGTCGTGCGTTTGTTGTCTTTAATTGTTTACAATCGGCAGTTGGCAGTCGCGCCACTGTGCTTGCACTCGCCAGCCGCATTCTTCAACCTGTGTTTCCACCTCGCTTCTTTCATCATCACCATGCCTAAGGTGCCCAAAACAAACCAGGAAAAAGAAAAAAGTCGTCCTTACCATACAGCAGAAGCTGGAGATACTGGACAAGCTGAAAGCGGGTCGGGAGATAACTATGCGTGCCCCACGTGTGTGTGGGGGGGAGGGTTGTAACAGTAGTTTTTATCATTTTTCATTTTTACCTAAAAAATTAGTATTTTTTTAGGTAAAAGATCATAAATCTGGATTATCCGAAAAATCGGCTTATCCGAAAGAGGCTTCTCCCTTTTCGTTTCGGATAATCGGGGTTTACTGTATATATATATATATATATATATATATATATATATATATATATATATATATATATATATATATATATATATATATATATATATATATATATATATAATATGGAACAGGTGGGTTGGTGGGTGGTGGAAAGAAACTCAGGAGTAGCAGGAGTATTTTATTTCTCCAACGTTTCGCCCATAGGGCTTCTTCAGAGAGAAATAAAATACTCCTGCTACTCCTGAGTTTATTTCCACCACCCACCAACCCATATATATATATGTATATATATATATATATATATATATATATATATATATATATATATATATATATATATATATATATATATATATATATATATATATATATATATATATATATATATATATATATATATATATATATAAACTTTCTCTGGAGTTGCTGTTGTATGATTACTCGGTTATTTCATTACGGTTACTCTCTCTTTATTCGTGCATACTGAAGTGGATACAGGTTATTGAAATGGATAGAGGTTATTGCAATAATTTGAATTTCAGGTAAAAATTAAGCAGTTTACATGAACTCCAATTTGTAATGTTTCTTTATCTCTCAGCAACCAAGAACTAAAAAGATAACTGGCAAGAGTAGCACAGATACTGCAAGGCGTGGTCTTCCATTGTCTTATCTCATTATAACATATTAGTAGTAATACATCTTAAGTAATCCTTTCTTGTATCCCAGTTTGAAAACCGGGATTTGTCACCCAGCCAGGGACACTACCTTTTTATTTAGATCAGATTCGATGGACAGAAAGATGGAAACGACATGGAAATGCCGACTTTTTATTAATTATTCAAAATGAATTAATGTAAGTTGGCATATGTATAGTTTGTCATGTAAGGATCCGTTTTCTGTGAGCAAAGCCTTGGATATGAAGGCAGAGCGTGAGTATTACCTGGGCCTTGCTGCGGCTCCAATCATTGCGTCGTCAACCTGCGACACCTGAGGACGACGGCAGCTGCCTTCGCCTGAGTGTTTCCAACACGACAAGACGGAGCTTCTTCTGATGAAAGCAACTTAACGAAAAATGTCTCTGTGAACGAGACGGTAGTTGTGTATTTCAACAGTCAGCTACACCTAACGGTTTTCTTTTTCAGTGGCTGTGCGATGCTTCCTCGTCGTTGTGGGACTGATAAGTGTGCTGGCTGGATCCTGTGTGACCTGACAACGCCTGGGTACTGTTGATTTAATGTGAAT
>NC_059295.1:38249915-38267415 GCF_017591435.1 Portunus trituberculatus
TGAAACTGATAGATACGATCATGACTTGAACTTATGTCACCAACCAGAAACAACATCGACGCCCCCGTCACCACCACTATTCCTCCTGCAATCTCTCTCATTGCTATTCATCATCTGACTAACCATCGTGACAGCATCAGTCTTCGTTGAGGCTCCATTAGGAAAGCACGCATATCCAAAGCAGTCCTTACTCCGGCACCATTTCTAAACACTCCCAAGACTCTGTGTGTCATGCTGCTGACAACCTTAACAGAGCTGATAAAGCTGATGGTTCGGACTGTATGGCAGCGGTGGGCAGGTCGCTGCACCTCTTCCCGTAGCCTGGTCGGCATGACCGCTATTGTGACTGGGGCGTCGGCAGGTAGGTGGCTCGACTTATTGGATTCCATGTGTGTAATTCACCTCGGTGTGTGTGTGTGTGTGTGTGTGTGTGTGTGTGTGTGTGTGTGTGTGTGTGTGTATGTATGTTTAATTCATCTCCTCGGTCGCCTACTGGTCACCCAGCCAGTCTTCCCCATTACGGAGCGAGCTCAGAGCTCATAGACTGATCTTCGGGTAGAACTGAGACCACATCAAACACAACACACAACGGGAAAGCGAGGCCACAACCCCTTGAGTTACATCCCGTATCTATTTACTGCTAGGTGAACAGGGCCCACACTTTAAGAGGCTTGCCCATTTGCCTCGCCGCTTTCTAGGACTCGAACATGTTTGTGTGTGTTCATCTCTCTCTCTCTCTCTCTCTCTCTCTCTCTCTCTCTCTCTCTCTCTCTCGGGATACTTGTGGTTAATTTTGTAGTACTACCCCTTCCACTTTTCTTTCCTTTATTCAGTTACTGTGCATATGTGATTGCCACACCACTTTTATATATTCCAGACTCGGCAGACGTTACGAACAGTATACTAGTGTCTTCATCCGTGTGTGTAATTCACCATGGTTTTGATCTCATGTTGACAGGTGACTGCAGGATGTTATCCTCCAGGAAGTATTATTGAGATCAATGTATGAGTAAGATTGAGAGCTCACGCGCACCACACACCCGACTCACTTGCTCGCGAGAAACTGCTAATTATCTTAAAAATCCTAAGCGATCTGAGATGAATTCGAGCCTTGAGATGCTTATGATAACTTCCACTGAACTACAGAACGGTTTGTGTGTGTGTGTTTCACTGTTTGATCTGCTGCAGTCTCTGACGAGACAGCCAGACGTTACCCTATGGAACGAGCTCAGAGCTCATTATTTCCGATCTTCGGATAGGCCTGAGACCAGGCACACACCACACACCGGGACAACAAGGTCACAACTCCTCGATTTACATCCCGTACCTACTCACTGCTAGGTGAACAGGGGCTACACGTGAAAGGAGACACACCCAAATATCTCCACCCGGCCGGGGAATCGAACCCCGGTCCTCTGGCTTGTGAAGCCAGCGCTCTAACCACTGAGCTACCGGGTGTGTGTGTGTGTGTGTGTGTGTGTGTGTGTGTGTGTGTGGGTGGGTGGGGGTGTGAGCGCGCGAGTGCGTGAAATTCGTTTCAATACAACAAAGAGGTAAATAAACAATTAAAATTCTCCTGTAAAGGCTAAGTAAGGGTAATGTTTATATGAAGGTCGATATGAATTTCGAATAACCTTTGGTTCGTGCCACGTACTAGTAGTGTCTACAATAAGGTAAATGTTGTTAGATTGACAATTACATAAAGTCCACATTAACCATCATTTTGACGTCATAGGATGAGCATCGTGTACAGTATAGTTAAGGTATACCTTCACCCTTGTACTCCGATATCGTCCACTTTTAACTTAGATTCTCTAATTTCTCTTTACTGTTTCCAGGATTGGCATTTGCTGAGAAGCAATAAATTTCTTTCTGTTTTCAGGCATTGGGAAAGAAACTGCCAAGGACCTGGCGAAGCGCGGGGCGCGGGTGATTCTCGCCTGCAGAAATGTCCCGAAAGCACAGGCGGTGGCCGGTGAGGACAGTGTCCCTCTGTTGTTGTCAGTTAAGAGAGACTACATGTATATATAGGTGTATGTCAAATATATCGTGTATGCGGCGGTGATTAACTGCAGACCACAGCTTATGTTCTGCAGTACATTGGATGCTGTGGATAGTGGATATCGTATCTACGTCTGCGGAAGAGATTGCTTGATAACCTGCTGTTCTTTTGCTCTTTTATCATCAAATGACTGGAAACATCGAATAAAAGACGTCCATGAAATCAAATGCCGTAAAATCTATTATCAATCCATAATGATTATGTATATATCCCCCATTAACATCACTATTGGGATTCTCAATAGAGCTTAATTGTTTAAGAAGAAAAGTCATTTAAAAGTGTCTAAGATTTCATTCAAATAAAGAAAGCAAATTAGATCCTGATCCTTAGTACCATGAAGCTTTTCTCTTCATGGAAGATATTTTGCGAATAGGAGGATATAAATCAAAATATACCTCACTCGGTTTCAATTCACTTGATCTATCACATTCTCAAATGTAGCTTCAATTGAAATCACACGGTGTGTGTGTGTGTGTGTGTGTGTGTGTGTGTGTGTGTGTGTGTGTGTGTGTGTGTGTGTGTACGAAAATGAGGATAGGGAAAGTAGGAGGGAGCAGAGAAGGGGCTACTGTCAGATGTCTCAGACATGTGTTTCGGTGAGGATAAGAAGATGAGGTTTAGTAGAGGAAAGGTGGTGTTCCACAGATTGAAAATTATATCTAAGACCGCGAACGTTGCAGAAGTTAATGAAGAAAAAGTCGAGGAAGGTGTCAAGACATTTTGGATGGCCATTGAGAGAGCAGTCCGACTTGGGAACATTTCTGGTCCCCTCCCGAGAAGGGCCCTCCGAGGCTGGATTTGGAGTCGCTATTTTGAATTTTTTATTTTAAGTGAAGTGTGTGTGTGTGTGTGTGTGTGTGTGTGTGTGTGTGTGTGTGTGTGTGTGTGTGTGTTTGAAATGAGTTAAAAGATGTGCACCGTTTCATTCAACGGGCTTCTTTCCCTACCGCACAGACCACATCATCTCAGAGACAGGCAACAAGAACGTGGTGGTGCGTCTACTGGACACCTCAGACCTCGCTTTCGTCAGGCGCTTCGCCAAGGAAGTTTTGCAGACAGAGGATGCTATTCATATTCTGGTAGGTCTCATATATATATATATATATATATATATATATATATATATATATATATATATATATATATATATATATATATATATATATATATATATATATATATATATATATATATATATATATATATATATATATATATATATATATATATATATATATATATATATATATATATACACGGCCCGGTAGCTCAGTGGCTGGCTTCACAAGCCAGATGATCGGGGTTCGATTCCCCGCCGGGTGGAGATATTTGGGTGTCTCCTTTGACGTGTAGCCCCTGTTCACCTAGCAGTGAGTAGGTACGGGATGTAAATCGAGGAGTTGTGACCTTGTTGTCCCGGTGTGTGGTGTGTGCCTGGTCTCAGGCCTATCCGAAGATCGGAAACAATGAGCTTTGAGCTCGTTCCGTAAGGTAACGTCTGGCTGTCTCGTCAGAGACTGCAGCAGATCAAACAGTGAATTACACACACACACACACACACACACACACACACACACACACACACACACACAGCCTGGTCTCAGGCCTATCCCAAGATCGGAAATAATGAGCTCTGAGCTCGTTCCGTAGGGTAACGTCTGGCTGTCTCTTCAGAGACTGCAGCAGATCAAAACAGTGTATTACACACACACACACATTCTTTTTATGCAAGAGGGAAACTAGCCTAGGGCAACAAAAATATAAAAATAAATAAATAAAAAGACCCACTTCAAATGCAAGTTTCCTAAAAGATTGGAAATAATTAGCTGAAAGACAGAGACAAATGTCTTGAAACCTCTCTCTTAAAAGAAGTCAACTCGTAGGAAGATGGAAATACAGAAGCAGGCAGAGAGTTCCAGAGTTTACCAGAGAAAGGTATGAATGATTGAAAATACTGGTTAACTCTTGTATTGTAAGTTGGACAGAATAGGGATGAGAGGAAGAAGAAAACCTTGTGGAGCGAGGCCGTAGGAGGAGGGGAGGTATGCAGTTAGCAAGATCAGTAGAGCAGTTAGCATGAAAATAGTGATAAAAGACAGAGATGCAACATTTCGGCGGTGAGAAAGACACTGAAGACAGACATTCAGAGGAGGGGCGAGAAAAACTGGCGGAGACGCCTCAGAACGCCTAACTTCATAGAAGCTGTTTAAGCAAGAGATGAAGTGTGAAGTTTCCAGTTAAGATTATGAGTAAAGGACAGACCGAGGACATTCAGTGTAGAAGAGGGAGACAGTTGAGTGTCATTGAAGATAAGGGGATAGTTGTCAGGAAGGTTGTGTCAAGTTGATAGATTGAGGAATTGAGTTTTTGAGGCATTGAACACTACTAAGTTTTCTCTGCCCCAATCAAAAATCCTAGAAATATCAGAAGTCAGGCATTCTGTGGCGTCCTTGCGTGATCTGTTGACTTCTTGAAGGGTTGGTCGTCTCTGAAAGAACGTGGAAAGATGTAGTAGGGTGGTATCATCAGAGTAGGATGGGATAGACCAAGAAGTCTGGTTAAGAAGTTCATTAATGATTAATAGAAAGGTGACACGACAGAACCCTGAGGAACACCACTATTGATAGATTTAGAAGAACAGTGGCTGTCTACCACGGCGGCAATAGAACGGTCGGAAAGGAAACTTGAGATGAAGTTGCAGAGAGAAGGATGGAAATCGTAGGAGGGCAGTTTGGAAATCAAAGTTTTGTGCGAGACTCTATAAAAAACTTTTGATATGACTAACGCAACAGTAAAAGTTTCACCGAAATCTCTAAAAGAGGATGACCAAGACTCAGTAAGGAAAGCCAGAAGATCACCAGTAGAGCGACCTTGACGGAAGCCATACTGGCGATCAGATAGAAGATTGTAAAGTGACAGATGTTTACTAATATTCCTATTGAGGATAGATTCAAAAACTTTAGACAAGCAAGAGATTAAAGCTATAGAACGGTAGTTTGAGGGATTAGAACGGTCACCCTTTTTAGGAACAGGCTGAATGTAGGCAAACTTCCAGCAAGAAGGAAAGGTAGAAGTCGATAGACAAAGTTGAAAGAGTTTGGCCAGGCAAGGTGCAAGCACGGAAGCACAGTTTTTGAGAACAATAGGAGGGACCCCATCAGGTCCATAAGCCTTCCGAGGGTTTAGGCCAGCGAGGGCATGGGAAACATCATTATGAGGAACTTTAATTCTAAGGCATGAAATAATCAGAGGGAGGAGGAGAGGAAGAGACAAGCCCAAAATCATCCAAGGTTTGAGAGAAGAGTTCAGCTTTAGAAACAGATGAGATGATAGTGGTGCCATCAGGATGAAATAAAGGAGGGAAAGATGAAGAAGTAAAATTATTGGAGATGTTTTTGGCCAGATGCCAGAAGTATAGAGAGATGGTTTAGTTTGAAAGATTTTTGACATTTTCTGTTTATAAAAGAGTGTTTGCCAAGTTCACGAACAGACTTCGCATGATTCTGGACAAAAATATAAAGTGCATGAGATTCAGAAGATGGAAGGCTCAAATACCTTTTGTGGGCAACCTCTCTATCATGTATAGCACGAGAACAGGCTGTGTTAAACCAAGGTTTAGAAGGTTTAGGTTGAGAAAAAGAATGAGGAATGTACGCCTCCATGCCAGAATCTATCACCTCCGTTAACGTTCAGCACAGAGAGATGGGTCTCTGACATGGAAACAGTAATCATTCCAGGGAAAATCAGCATAATACCTCCTCAGGTCCCTCCAACTGAGAGAGGCGAAACGCCAGAGGCACCTCCGGTTTGGGGTATGCTGAGGAGGAAGTGGAGAAATAGGACCAGATGCAGAAATGATTTTGTGATCGGAGGAGCCCAAAGGAGAAGATAGGGTAACAGCATAAGCAGAAGGATTAGAGGTAAGGAAAAGATCAAGAATGTTGGGCGTATCTCCAAAACGGTCAAGAATGCGAGTAGGGTGTTGCACCAGTTGCTCTAGGTCATGGAGGACAGCAAAGTTGAAGGCTAGTTCACTAGGATGGTCAGTGAAGGAGAGGAAAGCCAAAGCTGGTGGTGAACATTGAAATCTCCAAGGATGGAGATCTCCGCGAAAGGGTAGAGGGACAGAATGTGCTCCACTTTGGAAGTTAAATAATCGAAGAATCTACTATATTCAGAGGAGTTAGGGGAGAGATAGACAGCACAGATAAATTTAGTTAGAGAGTGACTATTGAGTCGAAGCCAGATGGTGGAAAACTCGGAAGATTCGAGAGCGTGGGCACGAGAGCAAATTAAGTCGTAGTGCGCAAAGACGCAGCATGCACTTTTGGAACGAAAATGAGGATAGGGAAAGTAGGAGGGAACAGAGAAGGGCTACTGTCAGTTGCCTCAGACAGCTGTGTTTCGGTGAGGAAAAGAAGATGAGGTTTAGTAGAGGAGAGGTGGTGTTTCACAGATTGAAAATTAGATCTAAGACCACGAATGTTGCAGAAGTTAATGAAGAAAAAGTCGAGGGAGGTGTCAAGACATTTTGGATGGCCATTGAGAGAGCAGTCCGACCTGGGAACATTTCTGGTCCCCTCCCAAGAAGGGCCCTCCGAGGCTGGATTTGGAGTCGCTATTTTGAATTTTTTATTTTAGGTGAAGTGTGTGTGTGTGTGTGTGTGTGTGTGTGTGTGTGTGTGTGTGTGTGTGTGTGTGTGTGTGTGTGTGTGTGTGTATGGTAAGTGCATGTAGTTTTGTGTGAAGAGGGATAGTTGTCTTTAGAGGGCAGGCTGTGACTGCCCCCTTGAGTTATGAGACACAAAAGGAAACGTTCAGCGAGATCACAACTAGCTTTAATGGAGAGTTCATAGTCCCCCCTCCATGAAATAGTGCTATTAGACCTCGCTGGGAGTAATTTATCGTTTCGGTAGGTGTTTACTACCTATCATATATATATATATATATATATATATATATATATATATATATATATATATATATATATATATATATATATATATATATATATATATATATATATATATATATATATATATATATATATATATATATATATATATATATATATATATATATATATATATATATATATATATATATATATATATATATATATATATATATTCCTCTGTATACTTCTATCCAGATTTTCTCCTAGAGAGAGAGAGAGAGAGAGAGAGAGAGAGAGAGAGAGAGAGAGAGAGAGAGAGAGAGAGAGAGAGAGAGAGAGAGAGAGAAGAAGAAGAAGAAGAAGAAGAAGAAGAAGAAGAAGAAGGGGTTGTTGACAGTTTTGAGCTTTCTCAGAGTATTTTTATGAGAGTCCTAAACTCCTCTTTAAGAATCACGTGATATCATCAGCCTTGTCGTCTCCGAGTCGCTTTACTTTATTCAAATGTCATGTCCTCATCTTTGATTTTACGAGTTCACGTCCAACACTTTGACAGCGCATTGAGGGAGGGGAATGTAAATGTCCGTTGGAAGCAAAAAGGGACAAATGAAGTAAGATAGTTCAGGAGTCCCTCCCGTAGCGAAATCTACCATATGCACCACTTCTTCCTGCAGGTGAACAACGCAGGCATCGCAGGCAAACAGATGCGAGAGGTGACGCGTGACGGACTGGAGCTGACCATGGCTACCAACTACTATGGCCACTTTTTACTGACCAATCTGCTTCTCCGTGAGTGTCTCGAGTCATCTTGCCTCATCCACGTCCGTAATCATGGTTTTGATCACACTTCTTTCCTGCTGCTGCTGCTGTTACTACTACTACTACTACTACTACTACTACTACTACTACTACTACTACTACTACTACTACTACTACTACTACTACTACTACTACTACTACTACTATTACTACTACACCTGTTGCTGCTGCTGCTGGTGCTACTGTTCCTTTCGCTAGTAGTTATGTTTTGTCTTTATCTCGGTTTTATACGATCTCTTCATGTGATTAACACTTAGGCGGAATAGTTGTCGCGCACTACTGGGGACACGAAAAAGTCGTCGTCAAACAAGCACTTGCTATTCTTCCTCTTTCCATCTTAATCTAACCTCATTTTCTTCATACCTTTATTCTCTCATTTTTCCGTATCATAGTACGATAGCATAGATTACAGAATGATAAGAGTATGAATTACAAAGAATGTTATAGAAGCGAGTAGATTATCAACACATCCAACTTCTAACGCTGCTATTAATAGGTTTCATACTATTGGTCTGTCACTGTCATGCATTTGCGTACCTATATTCGATTTTATTTATTCATTTGTTGATTTCAAATATATATATATATATATATATATATATATATATATATATATATATATATATATATATATATATTTTTTTCATTAATTTTTGTAGCGCGTCTGAAGGCCAGTGCACCCAGCAGGATCGTTAACGTGTCCTCGGCTGCTCATTTCTTGACGTGGCAGATAGATTTGAAAGACCTCAACTTCGAAAAAAGGACCTACAGCACGATGGCGGCATATTCCCTCAGCAAACTGTGCAACATTCTCTTCTCTGCCGAGCTGGCCGAAAGACTGCAAGGTTCAGGTGAGGATAAACTGCTACACGACAGAGAGCGTAAAAACTCTTTGAGATGAAATGTTACGACTTGCATGAAATCTTACATACACACACACACACACACACACACACACACACACACACACACACACACACACACACACACACACACACAGTGAATAACGTTTCAGATGTACAGATTGCATATAAGAGCATGTAATAAGAAACAAATTATGGAGATCACTTGTATTACATTTGAATATATTTCACTATTAGTCAAGAAATGTGGGAACTTTACATTGGCTCATCGTATTTTTTTCAAGCCTACTGAACTTTAGAAATATTCTTGGGCATCTCTTAAGATGATATTTTTTTGCAACTTCAGTCTTTCTAAGAGGCAGAATAAAATTTTAAACTGTTTACCAAAGAATTTAATAATTTATCATTTCTTGCACAGATTTTACGAGGAAGCCATCGAGAAATTGCATCTTCCAGCAAAGATAATAATGTGATTTAAAGTATTTAAATAGTTTCGAATATTGGAAAAAAAAAAGAAAGAAAACGAAAATACAATTCTAGCTATGTATCTTATTTCGAGAAAGTTGACAAGGTGTAAAATTTCACTAGGAGTTTCTTTATCAGTGGAGTCGATAATGATCATGATAACCATCACATATGCATATAGAAAAAAAAAAAAAAATCACCATTTCCAAACAGATAAGTAAGCATCAATCAAAATATTGATTCGCTACCCCGAGTGAACGAAGCTCAGTATAAATGTGTACTGGACAGAATATTTTAAGTTTTGCATTAAGCTGCTACTGTACTCTCTCTCTCTCTCTCTCTCTCTCTCTCTCTCTCTCTCTCTCTCTCTCTCTCTCTCTCTCAGGAGTGTCATCCAACTCCCTTCATCCCGGGGCCGTCAGCACTGACATCATTGCCCGTGCCGAGAATTCGACCACTTGGTGGCGAAGATATTGCCTGCATATTGGCGACATACTGCTAAGCATACTTGGCAAGGTGAGAGAGAGAGAGAGAGAGAGAGAGAGAGAGAGAGAGAGAGAGAGAGAGAGAGAGAGAGAGAGAGAGAGAGAGAGAGAGAGAGAGAGAGAGAGAGAGAGAGAGAGAGAGAGAGAGAGAGAGAGAGAGAGAGAGAGAATACTTAACTACAAAAATACGAAGTCAAGATAAGCAGACAAGTCCATCTCAACCAAGGCAGAAATCCGATGCGATTTCACTTTTCATTTTCTACCAACGTTTTCAATCTCCTTAAACTTAATCAAGGAGCAGTATGCACAGACACGAACTAAGTACTATAAATACTGTAAGTATCTCTTGATTATTTCTTTATTTCCACTGCCTTCCTTAAGATTTCTTCATTTGTTTTAATATTTGTTCTGCATCCTCCCCTTTCGCTCCCTCTCCATTTTTGCTCATTGTATATTAGATAATACAGTCACCATAAACAACCCTGTGAGAACTACCAATTATGTTAATATTTGTCATTTGTATTCCTTCATGGACTTCTTCCTTCTTCTCGCCCTACATTATCATCCCACTTTCTCTGCCTCTTTCTCCTTAATTCTTTCTCACATCATAGAACTCTTATATCGTCTTCATCTCTTTAATAATTTCTTTATTTCTTTCCATCCTGTGTTCTTTATTTATCCATTCACTCTTTTCATCAACACTGGCAGGATAGCGAGTTGGGCGCCCAGACAATAATTCACCTAGCAGTGGCCGAGGAGATGGAGGGCGTGACGGGAAAGTACTTTGACGAGTGCAAGGTAAGAACACACACACACACACACACACACACACACACACACACACACACACACACACACACACACACACGGTAGCTCAGTAGTTAGAGCGCTGGCTTCACAAGCCAGAGGACCGAGGTTCGATTCCCCGGCCGGAAGGAGATATTTGGGTGTGTCTCCTTTCACGTGTAGCCCCTGTTCACCTAGCAGTGAGTAGGTACGGGATGTAAATCGAGGAGTTGTGACCTTGTTGTCCCAGTGTGTGGTGTGTGCCTGGTCTCAGGAAATAATAAGCTCTGAGCTCGCTCAGTAGGGTAACGTCTGACTGTCTCGTCAGAGACTGCAGCAGATCAAACAGTGAAACACACACACACCACGTAGTGTAGTGGTTAGCACGCTCGATTCACAATCGAGAGGGCCGGGTTCGAATCCCGGAAAGCGACGAGGCAAATGGGCAAGTCTCTTAATGTGTGGCCCCTGTTCACCTAGCAGTAAATAGGTACGGGATGTAACTCGAGGGGTTGTGGCCTCGCTTTCCCGGTGTGTGGAGTGTGTTATGTAGTCTCAGTCCTACCCGAAGATCGGTCTATGAGCTCTGCTTGCTCCGTAATGGGGAAGACTGGCTGGGTGACCAGCAGACGACCGAGGTGAATCACACACACACACACACACACACACACTCGTAGTATAGTGGTTAGCACGCTCGACTCACAATCGAGAGGGCCGGGTTCGAGTCCCGGGGCGGCGAGGCAAATGGGCAAGCCTCTTAATGTGTGGCCCCTGTTCACCTAGCAGTAAATAGGTACGGGATGTAACTCGAGGGTTTGTCGCCTCGCTTTCCCGGTGTGTAGAGTATGTTGTGGTCTCAGTCCTACCCAAAGATCGGTCTATGAGCTCTGAGCTCGCTCCGTAATGGGAAAGACTGGCTGGGTGACCAGCGGGCGACCGAGGTGAATCTCACACACACACACACACACACACACACACACACACGTCCATTTTACAGGCATTCACTTACCATATTCCAATATTTCATTTCCTTTAAGGAGTGCCTTAAATTACATAAAATAAATAAATTTTGCTGCACTTAATCAAACTGCACATAAACAAAACAGTCTTGAAGTTTAAACCAAAACGTTTTCTACTCTATTTAACGTTGCAGGAGGCCATCCCTTCGTGGCTGGCGCGCAACAGCAAGCTGGCAAAGTCACTGTGGAAAATTACCGAGAGGGATGTACAGTACACCCCCAATGGGCTCTATTAAGAGAGAGAGAGAGAGAGAGAGAGAGAGAGAGAGAGAGAGAGACGCAAATAAAAAAAAATGCAGTTTTGATAGAGCTGAGGAGGTAAAAGGAGACAAGATAATTAATTATATCAAGCAAGTTAGTAAGCATAATACCAAATGAATATTTATTCTATAGCATTAGCTGTTGTGTGTGTGTGTGTGTGTGTGTGTGTGTGTGTGTGTGTGTGTGTGTGTGTGTGTGTGTAATTCACCACGGTCGTCTGCTGGTCATCCAGCCGGCCTATGATACGCGGAACGCGGGCCATGGTTCTTGTACGAAACCAGGAACACTATCAGACACAAGCTGCCCGCGTTCTTGCTATGCTAGGCAAACGGCCCAGCAACCAATAACAACCAGAACAAAACCATGCCGCTTATATCTCAACCTGTGCTTCGTTCTGGAACTGCATTTGTACTTTCTCTTATTGAAGAAAAGTAAGTAAAAGAAACTAGAGAAAAGCTGATCGAGACGTGCAAGATGGCAGCTTTGGAGTCAGAGGTAGTTACCATGAGCCCAAACTATCGACATGATTTATATATATATATATATATATATATATATATATATATATATATATATATATATATATATATATATATATTTTTTTTTTTTTTTTTTAATTGATGAAATATTTAAAATTCCAATATGAAAAATTTTGTCACGTTCTTTTTAGTTTAAATAAAAGTTTTTTTTTTATTTTACATATATTATGTTTATTTTTCCATTGGGATAGCATACGAAGAACCGGGATGGATATGAAGCCATCCCAACTTGGCTCCGCTAATCCCAGGCAAGTTCCAGCCATCTTGGGCGGATGTTCCTCGTTCTGCGTATCATAGGCCAGTGTGATAGAGCTAGCTCAGAGCTCATAGACTGATCTTCGGGTAGGACTGAAACTACAACACACTCCATACACCGGCAAAGCGAGGCCACAACCCCTCGAGTTACATCCCGTACCTATTTACTCTTAGGTGAACAGGGGCCACACAAGAGGCTTGTCCATTTGCCTCGCCGCTTTCTGGTGACGCGTGCGAAATTTTCTCTCCATGTGAAAATATCCCCTGGGTTTCACACCCCTCTGTTATCTTTGCTCTAACTCGTAGATAGAAGGATTTATGGGGTTAATATCCTAGCGTATCATCAATAATTGTCATCATGAGCATATATAACACATCGTCAGTAATCTTATAATGTATTATTTACCGAATGTTTGAACCCTCCAAATAGCTCCGACAGACACAGCTCCGCACATCGACATACCATCACGCTACAGTGAGTCTCACATTTCTTTTCAAAAGCTAAAGAAAAGAATGATTCATGCTGCTCCGGAAAAATTTTCAGTGAGAAATGTTCATTGTTTACAAGTTTATTGGTCAAAATCGGCCAGCCCTTCACCTCCGATGGGACGATGCTCATGTCCGCTCCGAAAGTCTCACTTAAATGTCGTGTTTCTTAATTATTTCTTGACATATAGTGATCGTGGTAACACATTAGTAGAATTAGGTCTCCTACAACTTTGGCTGGAAGGAAAACATAGACTTATCCCAAATAAACATGCAATGATGCAAAATATGAGACGCAGTCGATCCGAGCAAAGCTGACTAAAACATCCTCGAGTCACAAGGCTCCTCGCACTTCCAAATTTTATAAAAAACTAGGCTACGAAACAAATTTCTTTCAAAATATCTCGACAAAAGAATGAACCTATCATATAGACACAAAATTTTTACTGTTTTGGTGCAGTAGTATTAACATGTGAAGGGAAAATTGATGCCTTTCTTCCTAACAATCTTGAGATCCGTCCTTCCCATGAGATTAGCCAATCACTGTCAGGTGATAAGTAGTTTTACGTCTGAGTCTGTAACTAGTGGATGGTTAAAGGATGACTCTACCTGTTCAGCATCAACCTACCTTACTCCCAGGGGTCTATCCTCCCCCCATTCATGCATTATAGGAGGCCTACCTTTTCAACAAGCAAATTTTCTCTACCTAACTTCCATTTCTAAAAGAATTCATGTCTAATTATTCACTGTGCTCTTGCTATTGTTAATTGTTTGCTTTAACAAAATACACTACATTAATGGCCCTCTTAACAATTACACTGCTTCTTTTGCAATAACAAGCATAGCCTTCTTCTATTCCTAACTCATGGTATTATCCACAACTGATAGTACAGGATTAGTTATGAAACATGAGGTGGCTTGATGTTCATCTTACTTTTCTTGCTGTCTTCAAGGTTTATGCTGTGGTTGTATATAGATCTTCATAGCTAATAATGCTAGTCTTATTGACTTCATTTATTTTTTTTTTAAATGACAAGGAAGTAATATTCCTTTATGACTTTAACCTTCATACTATTAAGTTGGGAGCTGATGACATATAATTCGTGATACACCTCTCCTCAATTGCTTCACTTCTCTTGGACTATCCCAATGTATTAAGGAACCAACATTCATACCAACACATAATATACACACTGATTCAGTAGATGTTTTCTTAGCTTTTCCTCAGTGCCATAGTATTTTTCCAGTGTCTAGCTTTTAGTTTATCTCTTCTTCCCCGAGTTATGGTCAGAAGCAGATGAATTCCCCATATTGATATATTGGCACTGAGGGAAATACACAAAGATGAAGAAACATCTTTCTTATGTGGACTGGATTTTTGAATTAGCATCCCATTAAGTTCCTACTCTGCCTCCTCTTGTCACGACCCATTCCAGTTTCCAGTTCATTATGATTCATCCCAGTCATTCTCACTGCCCACCCAACCTGTAGACCAGCAGACCTCTCTGTCATTCTCATGCAGCTCTTCCTCCATTTGCTTCCACTTTCACTCCACAGATACACCTTCCTTGCTATTCTTGCATCATCCATTCTCTCAAGCCTAACCTTGCACCTAAGTGTCGCTTTTATAAGTCTTTCCCTAAAAGAGCTCAATCCCATATCACCTTTTAAGGCTTCTACTGCTGTGTACCTCGGTGCATTCCGTGTTAGCCTAGCTACTCTACACTGCCCCACTTCTAACATGTCAATTTCACTTTCGTTCCATGCAATCACATCCATACCATACATTTTACTGGGCACAGCCACACTATTCCACACTTCTCTTAGCACGTCATACTTACTTGCTCTCATCCTTACCGCGCTTCCTAATCGACCCACCCACTGGTTCACCAAGCTTATCTTTTCATTCTTTGTCTTTTCATACCCATTCGGACTCATCCACATCCCTAAGTATGTACTTGTATTCTTCTGCCTGCTTCAACTCATTCTCTCCCAGCCTCCATACTGTATTACATTCATTCTCTGACCCTATCACAATCATCACCTTACTCTTCTCACTACTATAAAAAAAAAAAAAAAAAAAAAAATATATATATATATATATATATATATATATATATATATATATATACAGTGATACTCCACTTAACGAACAGGATAGGAGGTGTCAAAGCTGTTCGTAGAGCGAAAATTCGTTAAGCGGACGTAATTTTCCCATAGGAAATAATGGAAATAGGCGGGGATGCGTTCTGGGCTGGTCCCCAACATACCATATGGGTTAAAAAAAATTATATATACGTTTGGCAGCATATTGGGCCACTGATGTACCACTACTTTTATGATGTCATATGAGCCATTGAAAGTTAGAGGAGCTACGTACAAATTCTGTCACATTCTCGCATTTATGTTCACAAAACAACATTTCTATTAGCTTTTTACAAACCTTGCCCCCAGGAAAGGATTGTTTTGTAATGCATAAAGTGAAATCTTACATGGAATGCCAAAAAATAAAGCAGAGATGAGATCAGCCATAGACGAAGCGGGAGACTCGCGGCGACTCGGCCGCTTCTTCTTCTTCTTCTTGTGACCCTTTTAGCTTGGTGTGTTGTCTTTCCCCATGATATTTGTTTCCACTCCTCTATTGCCTGCTATAATGGATATCATATCTTAGTATTCATATACGCTCATGCCATGAGAATAACCTCGACTCCGTGGCACTGAGGGTCTCTCAAACGGGTCAGCTTGCACGCATTTGGGGGAGGAGCATCGTGACGTCAGTTGGGCCCAAAATAGGTTAAAGGCGGTGTCACACTAGCACTTTTTCCGTCGTTTTTTCAGAAAATCAACAATATTTTGGCTGCGGCCTGTCACACGCAAACGGTGTTTCGTCGTCACTTCCCGCCAACACAGACCGACAAATTAATGTAAACAAACATGGAGGCCACGCTACGGCAAAGATACGTTGCTCTGAACGTAATACTGTGTATTACGAAACTTAGACGAGCTAAACAAGCCAAAAAGCGTGCATGGATGCGTTCATGGTTAGTGGTAGAACCAATGCACATAGAAGCAGGTTGAGGAGATGCGGCAAGTCTTGTGGTCTTGGTCTTGGTATGTAAACAAAGGCGGAAAATTTGCAGACGGAAACGATCCCTATCGTCTGACAAATTCATGCGATAAGTTCATGCGGAACGTTGAAAAATCTACGGAAATCGCATTAATCGACAGAAAAAGTGCTAGTGTGACACCGCGGTGTCACACTAGCACTATACTAGAACTCATCCGTAGCTACCCACAAGGTGTGGCTCCTCTTGGGTGCGACGTTGCTACTGCTATACCAGTACCTTCTTCAAAGAAAACGGAGTGATGATCGTTCTCTTCTTCATTAAAAGAAGTCAGAAGAGACCCAAATACCTATGCAGTTATATAGTACATTAAATGCAATAAAGATTCTGGTTATATAAATGAAAATGAGACAAGTAATTTACATGTTTGTCAAATAAGTGCACATACGAGTAGAAACACAGAGTAATATATTGAGTGGTTCCTTGCTTGAGTCAAAGGTAAGAGTGTTGCCCGATTTGCTTTCTCTTGCAAGAAATATCTATTAAGGCGGAATATGAATTCCTTGGTCTGGCTGCGCAAGACAGTGTATGACGGGGAAGCGTCAGGGGGTCCTTCCATAGTGACCAGAGGAAAAGTGAAGCGACACGTGCGTGGCGACCTGACTCACCCCCCCAACCTCCCCGGGAAATTCCACCTGGGTTGTGAGTGGCAACGTCGCCTGACCTGATATGACACATCACCGTCCATGTATATGAACTAGCTTAATTTATTTTCGTATATGTCAATTATTTATATCATCTACCACTTAATTAAGGTTTCTGAATGTTCTGAGAATTTTTGTTGATAATGCTATGACTACAGGACAGTGAGTAGTTTGTTTTTATTGGAGATTTGGCATAGTCTCACGGTAGATATGGCCAACGCCTTATGGGTAGGTACGGATGGGTTTTAGTATAGCAATCGATTAATGCGATTTCCGTCTAGTTTTCAACGTTCCTTAAGGCGGTGTCACACTATCAGTTTTTTCCGATTAATGCGATTTCCGTCTAGTTTTCAACGTTCCGCATGAACTTATCGCATGAATTTGTCAAACGATAGGGATCGTTTCCGTCTGCAATTTTTTCGCCTTTGTTTACATACCAAGACCAAGACCACAAGACTTGCCGCGTCTCCTCAAACCTGCTTCTACGTGCATTGGTTTTACCACTATAGTCTTTCCGCTCTATGAAGTCCGTTCAGGGTGGGGTAGGTATGGTCGTTTACAACTAGCCATGCTGCCAAATCAACCTTCGCACATGCGTCTCTCTCTTATTTATCATCCATGTGCTGTTTGAAAGTGATATTTTATGTAGTGGGTGTATAGTAAAGGAAATTACATAGTACAATGAGTGTCTATGTTTACGATGATAACGACGATTTGTATAAATTCTATGGCATGTGGCAACGTTTTTTTTTCCCATGGTGCCACGTTGGTGGTGGTGGTGGTGGTGGTGTCCCCTT